>NW_028300925.1:7125357-7285000 GCF_049000335.1 Polistes dominula | reverse complement strand
AAGAAAATGAATTTTCATCGAAAGTTAATTGAAAAGAAATGAAAGAAAATAATATTAGATATATGTTTTCGGAGAAAACAAGAAGAGAAAAATTGATGAATGAATTTGTTGACAGTAACCGTGGTGAATGGTGTTTCAGTCTGAGAACCCCTGTCGATCCTAGAAGGATAGGGAGCGGAGAAGAGACATCATGGGAAAAGTTGATGTCGTGTTTGTCCTAGAGATCTACCAGTCGAATAATGTAATGCAGACGGTTCTATTGAGTCGTAGCTAATATATCTGTCACCGTTACCGGGTCGCACACGTTGTTTGGTCAAGCCTCCGGCATCGAAGACTTGATTAAATTACTAAGTTACGTATTAAGCTTACGAATGGAAAAAGAAAGAAGAAAAGAGGAAGAGTTTCGATGAAAAGAATAAATGAGAGAGAGAGAGAGAGAGAGAGAGAGAGAGAGAGAGAGAGCTTAGTCCACTCGTTCTTCATGATCGATAACTCACAAAGATGCATCTTATTCAAATTCATTCTCTTTCTCTTTCTCTCTCTCACTCTTTTTTTATTGGAGAGGATCTTTCGTGAAAATTAAACACGGCGCGCCGCTTAATTGAAAAGCCAAGAAAGAAAGAAAGAAAGAAAGAAAGAAAGAAAGAAAGAAAGAAAGAAAGAAAGAAAGAAAGCGAGATAGAATAATTTATATTTATATATTTTTAAATATATAGATAGGGTTGAGCAAAAAAGTTTCGTTCAAATTTAAATGTAAAAGTAAAACTAAATTTTTTTGTTTTTTTCTGATTTTATATTCAACCTTCTTTAAATGATTTCAAACTGTGTTGTGCTAGAATTTTAGTTATTTACCGATTTATAATAATTAGGTAATTAATTAATTTATAACAATACCGATATTATAGTCGTTAATCTTTTACAAATATTCGATTAGACATACTTGGAATATTAATTGGCAGGATATTAAGATACTATGTCCAGTTGTCGTTAAATGTAAAGGCAATTTTTTATATTTTTTTATGAAAGGATAATTGAGAAGAAAAATATTTTCCTTGATAAAAAAACTACTACAAAGCGTAAAACATACAAAACTCGTAAGTTTTTGTCTATCTCGTTTATTACTTCAAAGGTGTTTAATATTTTTCCTCTTACAAATATTCTTCCTTTTTTTTTCTTTCATAATTCACGTAAAGATTCGCGTAAACTTTTGGCTAGCATTGCATACAGTTTATAATAAATATATATTTACATGTATGCCTTATATATAAAAAAATGAGAGATAAGGTTACACGGGGGGGTTTGAGGAACTGAGCGCGCGAGAGTATGCTTGAAAATTTTCTTTCATTAGACTTCTCGACCCTGAATCTCCCAGGCCAACGAATATTTTATAAATACTCGAGAAGATTACGCAAAGTAATTCGCGATCCGATGCGATATCGTGTAAATCCCCGAGAGATACGATTCTGTAGATTAAATTTTTCCTCGAGTTTTTTCATCCCTACTCAAAAGAAGAAGTAGCAAGAGAACGTAGAAGTAGAATAGCGAAGGCTTTTCATAAGTTCATAAATAACGGACGGGATGAAGATATAAACAAAAAAAAGAAACAAAAAAGAAAAAAGATAAGGGAAAGAGAATGGAAAAGAAGAGAAGAGGAAGAAACAAAAAAAAAGCACATCAAAGATGGATGAATGGATAACTCGTTTTGAAATAAGGGTTGATAAGTGAAAAAAAAAAAATTGAAGAGTATAAAAAAGTAACAAAACATACACACATAAAAAAAAGAAAAAAAATTAATAGAAAAATAAAAAATACCATTTTCTCGGTGTACCAAACGCGTTACTTTGAAAACAAAAGTCCCTTTCTCTCGCTCTATCCCTCTATCGTTTTAAAATCGTCATAGAGGAAAGAGGAAACTCGGAAATCCATATATGCAAGCCGGGCACATTGATTTCCGGCTTAAAAACTTCGACTACCGACTGGCAAAACTAATAACTCTGCTCTCGCAGAGGCCGTTGCTTTTCCATTTTTCGGCATTAGAGGATCTTTTAGAAAGTAATTCCACCACCCCTTACTCCTGTTTTCTCCCCCCTCTAGCCTATCCCTTCCTCGTGCTGTTCTTTTACTCCTACATCACTCTGTTCCATTCCTGTACCGCTGTAATAGGTGCAAAATCTGTCCTCTTTTCTTTCAAATTGGTCGACTTTTCAAATGGATGACGTAGTTGATTTGCGGTATTCCTTCCTTGTGATGACTCTAATTAAGAAAAATAAGATATTCAATATTTAATATAGTAATTAAAGTAATTAACATTTAACTTATACTCGAAAACAAATTCAGATTAATTAAATATAATTTACTTGTATTATTTTTGTATTGAATTCTCTCCTATTTTAAACAAAAAAACAAATCCAACTAACAATAAATGTTATTTACTTAAATAACAAATAAAATAATATTGAAAATTATCTAACAAAAACCGCAAAAAGTAAGAAAAATTTTAATTGAATAATAAAAATCTATCATTTGTTGCAAGAACGTTTTGTCGTTTAAGAGGATGCTATTATACGAACGATACCATGAAAAAGGAGCATAGAAAAAGAAGAAAGAAATAACGAAATAAGAGAGAGAAAGATAAAGAAGAGAAGTGTATATGGGTATATGGGTAGCTCGCCCTTAGGATTCCCTTTTCTTTCGTCGGTAAACTTCAAGCTTCTTTCGCGACGATCAGTGGTGTCTATCTTTCTTTCTGTCTTTCTATCTTTCACTTCATCTCTTATTCTCTCTTTCTATCGTTCTCTGGTACCTAGTCTTGGGTTCGTTCGCGATGATGGAGAGACCAGACGAAGAGGGTCTCTCGTTTCGCTGTTAAGCCGCGTACAATGCGGCAAATGAACCGAATTTGCGAAACTCAGGGATCCTAGCCATCATGGTAAAGGTTTTCTCTCTCCCTCTTTCTCTCTCTTACTTTCCTCTTTTCCACAGAGGTCTTAGTGGCCGGGCTACTGAGAGATCCGCAGGCGTTAGAACTAACACTATTCAAGGTGTCAAGAAGAGGAAGAGGTTGCTGCCTCACTTCTTCCTTCTTCGATGGAATCCATCTCTTCTAGGTACTCGGGTGAAAAAAAAGATCCTGAAGAACCGCTGTTACTACTACTACTACTACTAGTACCTTTATTCTTTTCTCGAGAGTTCATTACCGGTACCTGATTGACGAGCTTAACGTGAGCAACCTACACCGGCAATTCCTACGCTCTAATCTAACCTACAAAATGCGAATGAAATGACTATGATCGCGTCCTTTAATTATCTTCAAACGTCATTTTCTATTTTTAATCGATTAAGTTTCTACATTTTTTTCCTTTTTTTTTATCATTGCGAACTATATCAAGCAAAATTATAATCCCTCGCATTCGATGGTCTGTCGTAAATATTAATCATTAATTGAAATGCAAATTAAATAACGTTCTTTCGAAAAATAATAATAATTATTATTATAAAAAAATTGAAAGGTGGGAAGAATTTTGAAATACGACTGACAAAAAATATGGTTGTTCTATTCAACGCATATTATATTTTTTATCTATCTTTTCGTTGTATTGCTCTCTCTCTTTCTCTCTCTTTCTCTCTCTTCCTCCACTCCCTTTTGCCCATTCTCGCTCAAACGTACCTCTCTTTTTTTACAGCGAAAAAATTTTTTTTTGTTACAATTCGGACACAGGCTCGAGAACTCGTTGGTTGGAGGAGTGAGAGAGAGAGACAAAGTGAGAGGATTGGAGGGGACAGGGGGGGGGGTAGAGGTAGGAGGAATAAAAAAAAATCGAAGGAACGCCGGCGCCGTGAATTTCAGCAATCGTGAATTTCGTAGTTCGGGGCGCAATTCAATGGTGCGTAACGTGGCACGAAATTGTTGGGCAGTATTTGCGAGATTAATGAGTTTCATAACGCGCTAACGACATTCAGGGTGAAAACGAAAGCAGATTATGCGGATGAATTGGGGGGATAGAAGAGTAGGGGGACGGAAGTGTATAGAGTGTGTGTGCGTATATATGTGTGTATGAGAGAGATAGAGTTGCTCGTATGGACGATGACTAAAGTGCGACAGAGTTAGAGAATGAAAGAGTGACAGAGAAGGTGGACAAGGGTAGAGAGGGAGGAGAGGGGGTAACTCAGCTTCGAAACGTTTAGCCATCTGCGAGTTTTGGTGACGATGATTTCACTTGATGAGGCAGCCGGTACTATTGTCAAAACGTTCCCCAGGGTGGTACCGAACGATTTCGAAACTCAGGGTAACGATTTAAATTGGCCGCGAGTACGTACAACACGTTAACAAGTGTTAACGGCTATCGAATAAACGAGGATTAATCTTAAGAATTTCAAACAAAGATTCAGGTGAATATTGTTTAAGGTGATTGTTTTTATCATTTTTTCTTTTTTCTTTGAGAAAGAGAAATTAGAATTATTTTCAATATATTATGTATAACTGTTCTCCATGATGTACTTGTTGGAAATAAGAAAAGAATTTATTATAATTTACGATTGTATTTAAAATTTTTTTTTTGATATATAAATAATAAGAAGTGAATTAAATAATAATGTAAAATAATATGTACTTACGAGATGTGTTTGATGAAAATTGGGGTAGTTTCGAATATACAGGTGTATGTAAGTATCTGTTGGAATAGAATAACATATTATTTGTAATTTTATAATTATACGTTTTCTTTTCTTGTTACATGTAAATTAATGGTAAGTATATTACAGAGAATATTAAAAAAATATTTAATAAATTAATAATAATTACCAAATACGAACAATATAAAATAAAATACTTAGGAGATATTTTATGCGAAAATTATAAAAAGAAAACTAGGAAGGAATCTTATAATAAAATAATATTGAGAAAGTAAATACGAAACGATGTGCCGCGTTCGACTTTAGACGACCGACTGATTGATTTACTCGAAGGTTAAAAATAAAAACAAATAAAAGTTCTTTTATTAAATTCGTGTAATAGTAATAAAATTTGTTTATAGTTTAGTTTATTGAAAACAAAACTATTTCTTAAATCGAAATCCCGATTGCATTGATGTCTCCGAGCTAAGATCTTTTCTCATATTGAATCATATAATTTTGTGTATCCGTAATTTTTTTTTTTGAGGGAGAAATAATGTATTGAAAAAGGTTATTTTTTCTTGAAAAAAAAAAACATTTACTCTCTCTCTCTCTCTCTCTTGTTTTATTTTTTTTTATGACGCTTGCGCGAACAAACACGAACGATCGGTAAAAAATGCATCGTCGTCGGGGCTCGTCGAGGCTCGAACGAAACGTCGTTTTCGTCACACGCTTTTCCACCCTGACCATTACTACCACCATCAACTATCAGCATCAGCAACACCACGACCATCAACCACCACCACTGTCACCAGTACCACCACTACCTCTCTCTTTCTCTTTCTCTCTCGATTTTTTTCTTTAATCTAATCTATCGACAATTTGACGGGCGAAAAACCGGCCGCCATTTTTGCCTCTTCCTCTCTCTCTCTTTCTCTTTTCTCTTTTCTCTTTTCTCTTCTCTTCTCTTCACTTCTCTTCTCTTCTCTTCTTCTCGTACCCCGGCGACCACCTTCCACCCCCGCGTAGCACAACGTAAAGCTATTAAAATTCATAACCCCGGACATACGCCGAGGGGTAAAACGTGGAGTGTGCGACGTCGAGTAAAGAGAGCGAAAGAGAATTTCATGTGTATGTATATAAATACATATGTGTATATGCATATATATGTATATGTATGTATATCTATACACAAAAGAGAGAGAGAGAGAGAGAGAGAGAGAGAGAGAGAGAGAGAGAAAGAGAAAGAGGGAGTGAGAAAAAGAGAGACAGAGAGAGAGAATGAGGACGAAGAGAAGGATGAGGAGGATAGTGGAAGGTGGGTGGTGGTCAGAGCTCAAAATGAAGTAACCAAATTTGCGGACTCGTGCTCTAGCCGGGCGCAAAACAAGAGACTCCGTTGCCCTGGCATGCTGCCCGCGGCTGGATTTTGAATATGCATTGCTTCCCGATGCACAACGTCGCATCTATGCCCAGCCGGCAGGCCGTCGCGTGCCTTTGTACTCTCTTCAACACGTATATAGTATAACTATGTATATCGTATATGTGCATCTATAGATGAATGCGTATCTCATCTCTCTCTATCTATCTCTTTCTCTTTTTGGATGTGTTTATCGCGAGTAAGAACACGCTTGTCTCCTTCATGGAGAACGAATAGAACAACGACTATACTCTATCGAATTATACCTATCTCTCTCTCACTCTCTTTTGACTTTAGATCTCTATGAATCTCTATTTAAAACTTCGCTGATCACCAGGCTATGGTCTGCATTCTGAGTGGTTGGAAAATTAGAGATAAAGAGTGATAGAGAGAGGTGTGGTTTAGATAGTCATCTTGAATATGCACATCGAATTTGAAGAAAGTTAATCGTTTAGCTTGTTTCATTGTTTGATACATTGCACAAGTCGTTTAGGAATAGTTTATGCCCTTGTTATTACATATTGTTCATTATTTTATTTAGATTTATTCTTTTTTTATATGAATATAGATAAATAGTCATCTTTAAGTATGTATATCTAATTTGAAGAAAGTTAATCGTTTAGATTGTTTAATTGTTTGATGTATAACACGAGTTATTTAGGAACAGTTTGTTATATATTATATCCCGTTACGTTAGAAATTTTGTTGTCATAGAATGGAAATAATTTTTATTTGTTATCAAAAGTTTTGTTTAATTCTTTGCAAACGGGACGATTCAAAGCTATAAACATTTCGAGGGGGACCGAACTGCTGTCGCGATAGTCATTTCAAATTGCCAGCTCAAATTTCTGCCTTCGCGTTATATCAATGTGCTTACGTTTTTTATTTTTTTATTTTTTTCCAGCCAAATTAATGATTTACGCAGAACGCGTATATGGCGGCGGTAGTCCGCAAAAAGTTAAAACGATATTCGTTTAGACGTTTATCAGCTCATATTAGCTAAAAACAAAATCATAAGTCGAAACCCGATTCTCGAATGATTTTATCAATGATTCCATCGACATTTCACGTAATCTCTTGCGTGTAAGAGTATTTGTAGCAGTTTAGGATATTCAAAGAGCGGGTGAGAGGTGTCCATCGTTCAATGGCAAAACAACATTTGTCGAATGAAATGAGAATCGTTCGGCGCATCGATCCTATATATATATATCTATATATATGTATATATCTATATGTATATATATTTTCTAATAATTGATATAAATCCGACCGTTGATTACGTTCCACCGAACGGCGAGTGGCTAACCAACGGTTTAATGAAATTCTATACAGCCTCGTGAACCGCAATCGCGCATACAGTTTCAAATCAACCGAATTAATATGTTACTAATTGTAAATATCAGGAATGCCGTGGACGCCGAAAGGATGACGCTATTATGTACTCATGTGTATATATATATATATATACATGTTTACTGCGATTTCATGAAAGTAGAATCGCAGACAAATGCGTTTTACTATATGAAAATCATTATAAACATGTACCGATCATGATAAACATGTAAGTGCTATTAATTTTACGTATAAATCTCGTCTTTGTAAAATATATTATATTTGCACTTTCATAGAATATTAATTAAAATTTGCGGCTGATCTTTTAAATTTTATAAAAAAATTTTAATTTCATTATTAACATTAAATATTTTTATATATATATTTCAATTTTAATAATAATGTAATATTTAGTCAACAGCCAAATTATTAGTTCTCGTTAAATCATTAGAGTCAAGTAACGTGAGTACGTTTAATAAACAGGATGGGTGACTCGTTCGAAAAAAATAAAAAATATAAATAAAAAATGTGTACTATTGATTTCAAAAGGGTGATAAAAAGATGATAATTCTTTGATATTATTACATAGGTGTGAAAAGGTGTTCCTCTAGAAGTGACTCGAACCCGTAAAAGGAAGAATAAAAAAGTGCAATAATTAAATATTAATTTGATATATATTAGTATATTGATATAGATGAAAAAAAATATGATGATCTGTAATGACTTGTACAAATTTTTAAAAATTCACCCTAGTTTCAAGGGTCTGAAGGTAGAAAAGAATTTCATTCTTCAATGAAATTGATTACCACCAATTTTCTCTAAGTAGCTTATGTCGATATTACAGAAACTCTATTTTATCGACTGATAGTTAATAAATATCTTCGGTGGTACATCATTTATAGATTTTTTACCGACCGAGAAGAAAAAATATGCTCAATACTTACGTTTCTCACCATTGTACAGCAGCAGCTCATACGTCTATAAATCCAAAAATGTTGCGGTGAAATTAATTTTTGAACTGTATAAAAAAAAAAGATACTATCATTAGAATATTATAAATAATAAGAATTATGTTGATGATAATTTGAATAAATACCAATAAAGCTAAAGAAAAAGAAATAAAATTTCTAAATCGATCATAACTGTACAAAATATAAAAATGAAAAATATGAATGTTGAACGAAACATTAGTCGATAACAAAAATCAATAGATTAATATTTCTTTGTCGAGCAAATTTTGTATTATAGCAAAGGGGTTAACAGAAAAAAAAGTAGATCAAGAACTGGGATATTAGATTTTGATTTGATAAGAGAAAGGTTCACTCTGCCGTAACTCTCTCGCTTCTTGATGTCTCGGGATTGCGATACCTGTATCTGGCGCAGTGCACTGTTATAATTACGGAGTAGCAATCAATTAGTACACCAATCATGCGTTGATTAAGGGGTCGATTGGAATGTAATGGGGCCGTAGGTGGTCAGTGATAATTAACGTTCGTGGAAACCGGTCCATGCGTACTGCGTAAAATCAAATACTGTCCACCCTTCCTACAGGAGCACCAGGAAACGAAATATTCGGCGTGCGGCGAATACGATGCCGGCATTCCCACTACTACTACTACTACCACTACCACCACCATCACCACCTCCACCATCACCTACCCCGTTTACGTTTTCCAGCATCTATTCCACAAGCTACCCTTTACGTCCTTCATTCTGATCGTCGTGTCTACCCATCGCCACGAATATTAACCTATTTTCCGAACTCGCCGCGAAACTGTGGAAATGCGTTGGACCGCCTAACAATGACATTTTCTTTCGATAACCACCCCCTATTAATAGAAGATAAAGGCTATTTTCACCGAATCGAATCGTTCCTAAAGTTCGCACCTTTTTTTCCCCAATCTACAACCATATCCCCTGTACACATACTATCTCTCTTGTGTTAAATTCACGAATAATAAAAACTATAACAACTTGTCGCTTTTCTATTTCGCCTATACAACATTCTATCACGTTGATATTAAAAGTATTCACGAATTTCGAGTAATTAGTCACAAATATACTCATATAATACCTTTCTCTTTCTCTCCCTCTCTCTCTCTCTCTATCTCATATATAGATAACTATAGAGATAGAAATATTTGTATGGTTGTATGAGAATACGTTGCTAACGTGATGGTTACAGACAGACGGACGTATACACGGACACTAGCCGGTCAACTTTTAACGGGGCGGTGAAGGAGAGGGGATTGGATGGTCGTTGGCGGGCGAGCGGTCAGGGGGAGGGAGGGCGAGAGAGGGTGCATTTTATTTTTATGCCGAACTACCTTTGAAATGCAAATCGATTGTTGGCCGAGCCCCTGCAAAAAACCGGGCAATTAGCGGCAAAAACAATCCTGGCGTATTTGCACGGGTACTCATTTCGGAACTCCTCCGTCCTCTCCCTCTCGCCGATTCGTCGCCGCCATCGTTGAACACCCTTTCCCCCCACGTCCCCTCCTCAACGCCACCCCCTTCTCATTGCCTCTTTCTCTCTCTTTTAACCCTCTTCCCCTCCCAACTGATCCTTCCTGTCTCTCCGTCAGTCTTTTTTTGTCTTCATTTAACGCGTCCACGCTCGAAAGTTACTCTTCGATGCAGATATTCGTTTCGCCGATTTTTTCCAATTACGAATGCGCATCTCGCTCGCGAAATTGTTTAATTAACGCTCGATCGACGCCGGCCTTTTCGCACCGTCGCGACGCTCCCTTTCAATCCTGTTTCAACCCTCCTCTCTCTCTCTCTCTCTCTCTCACTCATTTTTTTTATACCATCACCATCGCTTTACTTTGTTGTTAGCCCGTTCGTGGTTCGAGGCGCAGCCTTTGCTATTTGCCTTCCGCCTTCCGTGCAAGATAAAAAATGTAATAAAGCAAGAGAGAATGAGAGAGAGAATGTCGAATCGAATCGAATGATATTTATCGAACGATAGCCAATTCATGTCTGATGTTACGCTCGAAGTAACGTCCTTCTGATGCGAATCCTCGATGAATCCTCCTATTTGCGAGATTTATCCGTGTTACTAACTTTTACATTCCACTATCATCCCCTTCCTATACCCGATCCCCACCCACCTTTAGCCTGTTTAGCACAGATTCTTGTTACTTTACGTGATTTAATTTCTCATCAACATGTTCAATGATATATGGATAATAAATAATAGTAATTCGTTGCACGTTACGTTGTAACAAAAAACGTAACACAACGGAATACCCTTCTTGTCGTGTCGGTCGTATAAATGCATATGAATTTGTTCGGACGTTGATAATAAAACGTTTAATGAGAGTTGCAAAAGGATAAAAAAGAAAGTCAAACGTAAAGAGGAAAGAAAAAGAAGAAAAACGAAGGGAAATAGAGAAAAAGAGATAGATAGAGAGAAAGACAGAGAGAGAGAGAGAGAGAGAGAGAGAAAGAGAGAGAGAGAGAGAGAGAGAGAGAGAAACAGAGATAAAGAAAGAGAAAGAAAAACTGGTGGCTCTCAGTTTCAACGGTGTGCCATTGATGTCAACGTCAATTTGCGGGCCGCCGCGTTTAAACGTTTTCATTGTTCGTCTTCTAACGGTGTGCGGAAAAGCGAGGAAGAGAAGTAGCAACAGCAGTAGCAGTAACAGTAGCAGTAGCTGTAGCAGTAGCAGCACCAGTAGTGCAACCTTTTCGTGAAAGAGAGAAACTAGGAATGGACTGAACACACGAGGCCGTCGTTCACATACGTTAACGCGACGTTTCGTGAGTATCAAAGAGAGACAGAGAAAAGAGAATTAGAGAGAATGAGTAAAAAAAATATATATAATGAATGTGTATGTGTGTGTGTGTGTGTGAGAAAGAGAAAGAAGGAAAGAGATAAAATGACCAATTATCTTGCTCGAAGAGTAGCCGCCGCAGCCGCCACTGAGGTATATACCTATTACATTAATCAGCCTGAAAAAACGAAATTTTCCCCAAGCGTATTTTCGCGTTAGGGGGTAACCGCGACTTTCATTTAACTTATCTAGAGGTAGATAAACTACCTCGTAACTCGGTGCCCTGCCTCTTCACTTACCGGCCCCTTTTTCTTTTTCTTTTTTTTCCTCGATACTTTTTCTACTTCGCTCACTCTCCCTTTCTCCCTCTTTCGCTCTGTCTATCTAACTAACATCCCGCTGGCTACTACATCCTCGTTCTACTTTATGTCTAACGAGAAAAAAGGGGTAGTAAGAGAGAGAGAGAGAGAGAGAGAGAGAGAGAGAGAGAGAGAGAGTGAGAAACCATCCATGTTCACTTTGTTCTCAATTGTCTCCCTACCCTTTTTCATCCCTCTATCTCTTTCCTTCTTTCTATCTTTCTTTCTTTCTCTAACCGTGCCGTCAGCCATTTTATTTTTTACCTTCTTCTTTATCAGCCAGAGAAAAACCTCCTCTGTTCGCGTTTCTCTTGAAAGAACGAGTAGCTTTGCTCAGTGGCTGTGGTGATGGTGGTGGTGGTGCTGGTGATAGAGAGAGGAAGAGAAAGAGGAGGGATGACGAAGAGAGAGAGAGAGAGTGCCGGGAGAGACGCACGGTTATTTTAATGAGAATCCGGCCTCGCGTTTGTGGCGCCATCTCCGTCGGCTGCCACGTCTAATGAACGCCCGTGCAAATATTATTTCTGCTTATGTACTCGCCAACTTAGTACGACTTTGGCCGCTCTCTAATTAATAATGCTAAACAGAAGCTCGACTCACACCCTCTTCCCCTAGCCCTCTCGCTTCTCACTCAATCTCTCTTTATCTGTATCTATCTATCTATCTATTTACCAATATCATGCTGCTTTTGCTGGATCTCTAACTCGCTGATGACGGTAGATAGTATGTATGCTATAAAAGATTATTAAAAAATATGGCTTAACTTAAGAGGGATGGTAATTATGTCTTTCCCATGTTTTTTTTGATAACATCTCCTCATGCTTCAATGTTTATTCTCAAGACAATCACATGAGAAACGATTGAGAAGAAAAATACTTACTTATATTATAGTAGAACAAGGACGTATTTTATTCTTCATTTTCTTTTTCATAACTTTTTTTTTATTTTTTAATTAGAAATAAGAGTCCTTTGGGGTTGATTGATAGTCCGTAAGTCTTCTTTGGGAGAATGTGTTGGGAATACAAGAAGTTGATAGAAAGAGAATGGGATTGGGTTTTCGAACGACGTAGTCTGGATGATGAGCAAACGTTTAATGAATATTCGCATCGTTAAACGTATATGTAAGACGACGTAAGATAGAAAGAGAAATTAGGGAAAAGAGGGAAACGGAGAAACAGAGAAAGAGAGAAAGGGAAAGAGAAAGAGAGAGAGAGTTAGAGATGGGAGTTAAAGTATATTCTCAAGCGGTTCGACGAATTCCCACTGTTACCACTGTTTGCGGATTCCGCACGGTTGCTCCTGAGTTTCATTGATCTCGTTGCTTTCTCGGAGCGAGCTTATTCGAGTCCTTCGTTGGTTCTTTACTTTGTCGGGGCAATAAAGTTAGGCGAGCAGCGTTATTAGACAGATATTTCGTCCAGAGAGGTAGATCCTTCTCTTCCTTCTTCTCAACTCCGCCTCTTCCTACTCCACCTCCTATTCCTCCTATTCCTCTTACTCCTCCAGGCCAAAACAAATTTAATAAAGTCACTATTTCCGTGCCAATTTCGAGCCTTAACTGTTCGTGTGTCACCTTCAATCTCTATACTCGGCGTTTAAGCTGATATGCATGTTAACGACCGGCTAATTCGGTCAAATTGATCGTAAAACGCCGTTGACCATCGCGCTCCGATGGATTTTATTCATGGAACCTTGATTAACGTTGGAACGATATCTCTCCCTCGCATTTCCACGGTTTACTACATGCTAAAGCGCCAACTCGAATTATTTCCACTTTTTTTTTCTTGTTTGGTTTTTTTTCTTTTTTTTTTCTTTATATATCATAGTTAGTTACGATTACTCGTTCGAGATAGTAATGAAACTTTCGATATCTAGGTATTAACTTTTTCGATGACCCACTATCCTATCTTGCCTTATTCCTCTTTCCGTTTCTATCTTTTCTCCTTCTCTAAAAAAAAAAAAAACATTCTCTCACTATCCTATCTTGTTCTATTCTTATTCCTATTCTCATTGTTAACTTATTGAAAAAAAAGAAGAAAATCCTTTCCAGTTGGATAAAATCATTGATCGCAAAGTTGGCGTTTTGTGGAAAAAAAGGTGAGGAAAAAAAAGCAAAGTAGAAAAAGGAAAGTTTGTTGAAAAGGGGTTTTTGATCGAATTCTTTAGGAATTCGTAGGTTGAAGAAGTTTTGTGTTAGGTTTTGCTAGAAATTCGTTTCTTCCTTTCTTACTTTCTCTTCAAACTATATATCACCGTCGGCTTAGCACTTTGCTCTCGGTATTATTAGTCTTTGGAGTTAGGGAGTACGCATGGACTCGAATCTCCAAGCTCGCTCGCATGGTTAACTTTGGCAAACAGGAATTACCATTTTATTGGGTGAGTTCTGGCGCCCTCTTAGCCAGCCAGCCAGCCCAGCCAGTCATCCAGCCAGCCATCCAGCCAGCCATCCAGCCATCCAGCCAGCCAGCCAGCCAGCCCTTCCTATCCTCCACCCCCTTGGCGCACTTCACAGCGACCCCTAAACGCGACGATTGGAATACCTAATCGTTCAGGGACCATTCAGCACCCATTGTTCCACCGACCAGCAGCCGTTGTTGGTGCTGTTAACGTCGAATCTTTTCACGCTCTGACGCTAACGCTTTTCTTTTCTTTCCTTTTCTTCTTATTCTTTCTTTTTTTGTTTGTTTTTACCTTTTTTTTTCTTTTTTTTTTATTCTTTTTCCACGAAAGACGACTTATTCCTATCAGAGTGTTAATCGTCAAAAGCTAACACGCACGAATTACCGATCTTCGATATCCGTGCTAGGATTAACGATGATGGACATTGGTTAACTTTTTATTGAAATTTTTTTCTAATCTATCGTTTAAGATAATAAAGAACGTTTAATTGAAATTAGTATATTCGTAATATGTCGTGAATATTTACGTGTAATTCTCTGATGGCAATTTTGATTCTATTTATAAATATTAACAAATTATTTTACTACGTACTGATCGAAAATCGTGAAAATAGAAATGTTCAACTATAATACTACTCATCGTTAAAAAATGTAATTATTTTGTATAGTATTAAAAAAATAAATCTAGTTAATGATAATTTAAAGATATTATACTTGTTGTTTTTTCTCTTTCAAACAATGATTGCGAATTAAATTAAGTAAAGGATTAGGAATATGTTCATGTGGATTCATTCACAGGACACATCTATCTTACAACATTCTGACGGGTTATGGTTCTGTTTTTTTTGTCTTTTTTTTTTCTTTTTTACTACGTTTTATCAGCGCTTGCACCTTTATTTTCTCTAAAAGGGGATATTCTTCCTCGAACGACGTTGAATATGATTAAATATGTACATCAAATTTTTATTTTATCACGAGAGCAGGTAATATATACAAACAGACGTTTTTTGGAATGATTTAGGGTGGATGATTTTAGTTTATCTACGTTTGATGATCATCGGACGCGTAGAGATTGACGGAGATCGATCGATGAAATTTTCAAACATAAAATGAAAATTCGAAAAAAATTCATTTTTCGAATTTATCCAATTGAATCGAACAATTCTTTCTCTTTTTCTTTTAACTTTTCATACGACCGATCTCTTTTTCTTTCAAAAGCTCTTCGAATTTACATTCCTCTTATAATGACTCTACGCATAATATGCACAATCCTCTTTCACCTCCTCTTCCTCCTTCTCCTCCTCCTTCCCCTTCTTCATTTTCTTCCACTTCCTCTTCTTTTTTTTCCTTTTTATTTATTTCTTCTTTTTTTTTTGTTTTTAATCATTAATTACTTTTTTCTTCTTAACATACTAATACTGCAGAATATTGTTTATGTCAAAATGTTATTTCCACCGATCGTCCTCTTCGTCATTTCCTTGTTTTTTTACGAAGCTATTACTCGCTACATAAGAGAGATAATTTCTAATCTTTTTCTAATCCTTTAAACGGCGTATACGTTCCCTTTTTTTTTGTTGACGTTTAGGACAACGTCGGGACGTACGTGAGAATGTGTTACTGCTGGCAGCCTAAAATACCATCGGAAGATTTTATTATTTTATTTTTTTTTTATTTAACCACTACACGAGCGACTTCTTCATCCTCTATTCCTCCTTATCATTAGCAAGGATTGTTAAAGGATTGTTCGAATTATAATTAAATGACGAAAATCATTAGCATCAATTTTTACACGATTCCTGTCAAAATTCATTGAAGAAAAAAGATCGATAAGAATTTCAGTCTCTCATAATTAATTTTTGTTTATCTCTGTCTTTCTCTCTCTCTCTCTCTCACACACATTCTCTCTCATTCTCTCTCACTCTCTCATCTCTAATACACTCACGATTCTTTTCTCTTAAAAATCAAAATAGAGAAATACATAAATTTTTGTAGTTACTCTTCGGGTTAAGTTTTAATTTTAATTTTCTTATACACACGTGACAATTGAATCGTACACGTTCGTATGATTGTCACAAACAACACTTCACCGATTTAAAAATCGATCGATCGAGAGGATAAACGTATTATCTTCAATTATTTATCATTATTTCTTTTCATTCCTCTCTTTTTCTTGCACACACGAAAGAAATATACATACAAATACATACGCGTATGAAGTTCATTCAAATCCACGATCTAACTTGTTAAACTTGCACGATTTTATTTTTTTTCAAAAGTTTTTCAAGTCACCGTAGTAGTTTTTATCACTCACCCACACACATGCTCATAAAAGATCACTCATTTTATTAAACGCCGCTTATATCGTCGAATGAACATGATCGTCATGGTCGTGTCTCTCTCTCTCTCTTTTCTCTCTGATTGATATTGCACATCATCGTGGAATACGATAAACACGCTTTTATATTTCATTGTCTCATTGAAATACCTACGTAAGCCATTATTGTTTTTCGATAATCATGTATCAATGATGCAATCGAAGAACTTCAATTCATCTTTGCTTCTTCAATTAATTTGCTTGTTGTTAAACTTTACTTCGATTACTTCGTCGATCGGTTAAATCTTTTTGTTACCTTTGTTTCTTTTTTATTTGGACGAACAACGAAAGCAGGTACTAAATTCTTTCTTTCATAATTTCATTGTTTTTTTTCCTTTCCTTTTTTAATTTTTCTTATTTTTTGGTGGTCTCACACCCCACGATTATAAAAGTTCTTTCTAAAACTGGGATCAAACGGATTTCTTTTTCGGTAAAACCTCTTTTTCACGAACATTCAAACGTAAGTTCATTCATTAATGTTTCTTATAAATAAAATCCAAGAACAAGATGATGGAAGGCTGGACGATAAGTGATAAATTCCAATGAAGAAATATATTCGTAATCTTCGTTCCTGTTCCTGACGACAAACAGCAAAGATGATGAATTCGGCATCAACTTTGTCGGCTGGTAAATTCGATTATCTTCTCGAATCTAATGTTAAACTTCAGACCATTTGAAGTCCCTTGGTGATGCTTTCGACGTGTTCCTTGGCTCGCATTCTTAATGCTTGGATGCTGCTCGTACGGGGATCGTGACCCGGTGGACTTGGAGGTGGTGGTTGGACGTGACTACCACCTCCTATGCTTGCCATTCCACCTCCCAATGTTCCTGCAGACAATTCAACATTTTGTTTGTTTTTTTCTTTTTCTTTAAATTATATTTATTCGTTCGATAAAAATTATCTATCATCTCTCGGCAATTTTATTGATCTTTCTTTTAATTATAGAATTTATATTAATTTTGAAATTAATCTTTTCAAGGCTGACTATTTATTATTTTATTTTATTTCGAATACAATTTATAGAGAGTATTATATCGCATTGGAAGAGCCCTTGAAAATATTAATAAGTAATATTTTTTTATTTTATTAATATTAAATGTAGAACATTTTCATATTTACAATTAAAATTCTAAATTTAATGTTATCAAATTGTATGAATATTATTTCATCATTAAACCGTATAGAATAAAAATAAAATATTATAATAATATGTATCGAAAATTAAACTTGTGTTTTAATATTAATTGTACGTACAATGAATAATAAGAAAAGTAAAATAAACGTACCGAGTTATTTAGAAGTTGAAAGATCAATCAGTCCAGTCAAAAGATGTATCTTTATTCGTTCTTTGCTTTTTATATTAGAGATTGAATATATGAGGAGGAAAGATATTAGGGTATAATCTTTCGTTTAAAATTGTTCCAATCGAAATCCGATGGAGACGAATTTGCTTGGACTCGATAGCAAGTGTCTCGATAGGTTCGACGTACCTGGGACCGCATTAGCCACAGCAGCAACGTTCGGAGGTGAGGGCAATCGTCTCGGGGAGGTTAAATAACTTGGATATCCTGTGTGCGGCGCTGCCAGAAATCCTGGAAGTGCGCTCAAAAGTCCTGGCGGTGCGAGCCAAGGATCTCCAGGTAATCCAAGAGTCGTTCCACCGACGTTTCTACCAGACACCAAACCATGGATATATTTATGATTATTCCTTTTTACTTAACTTCAAAACTCGGTCAACTAACTTTCGTGACTTCGAGGAATATATAATCGTAGTATCAAATGTAGATTGCTGGTTTATCTCTCTCTTTCTCTCTCTCTCTGTCTTTCTAATTAACTCAGAAGTCGTTAAACTCGTGAGTGGGAGAGAGAAAGAGATAGATAGATCGATAAAACTTCGTGAAAGGCAATTTGTTATGACAGCGTTTATTATTGTCTACGTTTTAATTAATATCTTTCACTCACAAAGAGAGTAAGAGAGAGAGAGAGAGAGTGAGTGAGAAAGATAGTATCACAGCTTTGATGGTTAACTAAATTATACAACTTTATTTATACCTTACATAAAAATGCTAAATTTTCGTCTTTTTCTTTATTTCATCATTTATTAATTTAATACGAACCACAAACTACGTCGTTATTAAATCCGAATTTCGCATTAATTAATGGACGCCGTCGCAAATAAATCTACGATTATATAAAATGTGTATATCTTTTCGATAAAATTTCTCGTTTACAAATGTATCATTCGTAGTAAAAAAAAGAAAAGATAAAAAGCAGAAGTTGAAAATCATACCTCATGTTAGCGGCATGATGATATTCGCTTAAACCAAGTCTGGCAGCTTCCATTTTTTCTTGTCTACGCCATTTGGCTCGTCTATTTTGAAACCACACCTGCAACATTAGAAAGAACAAGAAAAAAAATGTTAATAATAAATCAATCGAAATAAAATTTTTTAAATAAATAAATTGAATAAGTTTGTTAATTCTTATACTTTTTTTTTCTTTTTGTTTCTCTCTCTCTTTTTAATTAACACTCTTCACTAGCAACTAGAAATCTCATCTCTCCAAGTGTCAAGAAACAAGTCAGGAGTCGTAGTCGAGTATAGTTGTGTATGGTATGAGGGTAAAGTTACTAGTTCCCCTGTTTTGAAAGAGCCCTGCCGATTCAGACTTGTTTTTACGTTCTGTGAGAGCGGTCAACTGACAAATTCCCTGCCAAGAAGCACGTGAGTGCGACAGAGAGAGAAAGAGAGTGAGAGTGAGTGAAAGAAAAAAAGAAACGAAAGAAAGAAGAGGGGTTGGCGAAAATGGAGTTCCTTTGGCGAGCTGTGGTACTCGATCGAGGGCGAGAAAAGTGGCTGTTAAGCTTCTCTTTCTGGCACGTTGTGTGTAAGTATATATATATGTATACACATATATACAGAGAGCAGAATGTAATACAAATATACAAGTATACACATATGTACGAAACGTACACATACATAGAAGTGCGCTGGCGCACTCGTTCTACGAAGGAGGGTTTGAGAAATGTCTCTGGGCGGGGCGGTCCACCCCTGGAAGCGGTTCTGGAATAAGAAAAGGAGGCCGTCTAAAGGAGTCCACCCTTCGTTCTTCGGCATCAAGAGGGTAACGAGCCCTTAGGGCGAAATCGAAAGTGAACGACGTGACGGTGTTCCGAAATGGACCGAACGAGTGCGAAAAAGAAAGAAAAATGGAATGGTTGGCCAAGTGAGTAAGTAAGAAGAAGAAGAAGAAGAAGAAGAAAATAGGATGAGGAAGAGAAAGAGGAAGAAGAAGAAAAAGAAGAAGAAGGAAAGAGAGTTAGGAAGTAAATGGTGGGGGTAAGGAGCTAGTAGGACGGCCATGTTGATCTCTTTATTGTAACATGGCTGCTGTTGGCAGCCCGCTAAAGTCTATCGCGTTAAGAGCCGATGCTTATCGGCCTTTGCCTTCTCAGCTTATGAATTATTCAATGGCAAGGAGAAACGACGATTGGGGGGCCTTATTGCGTGTATTCGTGACGAATTTACAGAGAGATAGAGAGAGAGGGAAAGATGAGAAACGAGATAATAGAGATGGATCCATCCCAGAACATCGTGGTGGCCCATGATCTTGTATATATATATATATAAGAAAAGTATTCCATCAAGAATTATTTTTTTATTTACTTTTTTTATCACTTTGTCATCTTCGACTTTAACTCGTTAGACCAACCAAACGAAATTAAAGATTTCTCTTGTTTCTTTTTTTTTAATTTTTCTTGTTTGTTTCTTTACTTTTTAATTTCGTTTTTATTGCACTCTATCAAGCTCAGCAATCCTGTGGTATAACGCTCGTTAAGCGAAGACAGGCTGTTAACTGACAAGATGGAATTTCGATTGAAGTGTTGCTTCTCGTTCAACTTGTCACAAAGAAAATGGTTAAGTAATTGGCTTATCGTTGGAACTTCTTTTATTTTTCATTTCTCTAAAAGACGCTCGAGGAAATGAAAATGTATTAATGAACGAGCTCGGCTAATTCTAACTATCCTTCTCTTTTTCTTTCTTCCTTCTTCTTTTTATATATTTTCTTTTTTTCTCTCGAATCAACGCGAAATATAAATAAATTTCTTCCTTTAGCGTAGAACGACCCTTTTTGCAATTTAACATCCGACCTTGTTAACTCCTTGGCTGCTCTCCAACTGCCCGAATTCTTTTCTCTTACTCACTTTCTTCCTCCATTCTTGAGAATCTTTTTCAAGATTTATCTTCTCGACTTTAAAAGTCCGACACACACGTAATACAGAAATATACAACGTTTTAAATTATTAAACTAAACATGTTCACAATTAAATAAAAATTCATGACTGGTGAAATATTTGTAAAATATTATTACAAGAATCTTGTTAAGAATTGTCGTTTTAATTGTAAAAGATTCAGTAAAGACAAATGAACAATACTATTTCCGTAAAAAACACGTGCTCCAATTAGGATAAAAATCTACCACCGGTGTGTGATCTTTTCAAATATTATTATTAAAATTTCTTCAATTTTTTTCTTCTTGATTTTATAGATTGAGAATAGACAAAAAAATATTTTTAATTACCAAACGCACGTCTCATGAATTTAAATAAAAATCTTTATAAATTCATGTAAAATATAACATTACAAAAATTAACAAATACTATAAGATATTAGATAAACTAGTATAATAATAAATACATCTAAACAGAATTGTCTGGAGGTTGCGTGTTGGTCGTTTTGTTGGATATTGGCGAAGGATTTGCAGGTTTTATCAGGACGATATTCCTCTACTTCGTAGAGAAGCAATTTTCTTTCCTGGCCCCGTAGATGAGGAAAAGGTCATGGACAAGATGCTACGTTGAAATGATGAGAAAATAAGCGAATTTCCCTTCGTACCTCTTATATATCTTTTATCTCCTTTTCATACCAACCCAACCCTACCTCCTCCTCCCCTTAACCTCTTCTCTTTCTCTCCCATTTATTTCCATCTTACTCTTTCTCTCTCATTGACTCGTGCCTGCCTGCCTGCCTGTTTGCCGGCCGGAGCAACGTTCCCGGACCCTTCACCACCCCCTCAATCCTTCTCGCTTGCGCGCGCGCGCACGCGGAAATATAAAGAACAGGGCTAACGCGGCTTAACCTTTTTAGGTCGTAAATTTATTAGAGTAGGTACTTCCAACCTTCTCCCACTTCTTTCTTAGTTTTCTTCTTCCTTCGAAACTCGACTCGCTTCCTTTCTTTCGCCTTATTCCAATCTCTCTTCTCTTCCCCCATCAACACCACCTCCTCATCCTTATTCTTCTTCCTTCTTCCTTCCTTCTTTCCTCTTCTTCTTCTTCTTCTTCTTCTTCTCCTTTGCTTCCTCATCCTCAGCTTTTTGCAAGGCAACGCTCCACGGCAATGATATTGCGAAAGTAAACTCGCTTAGACGGTTTAAATGCAAGAAAATTGGAATAAAATGGAAGTAATTCCAGGATTAAAATTGCACGTTGTGTTCCCGTGGCGCGTTGCCATCACGAAAGAAATAAAGGAGGAGAGAGAGAAAGAGAAAGAGAGAGAGGGAGAGGGAGAGGGAGAGGGAGAGGGAGAGAGTGAGTGCGATCAACGAATAAAAAGCTCTTCCTTTACGCGCTCCTTTCTCAACGCTTATACCCTTCCTCCTTTTTCTCTCCTCCTCCTTCTCCTCACTTTTCTTTATCTTTTCTTTTTCCTTTTTCTTTCTTTTATTTTTTTTCCTTGTCTTCCTTGAAAAGTATTTACTTACTTTATCTAACTTTTTAGTTATTTCGATTTTTTTGACGGAAGGAACACATTGGACACAACTTTCTCATATTTTTATTCTTTATTTTAACATTCACGAATTTTATTTAAGATACGTCTATATTTGGCATTGATTTAATAGAAATGAAAGAATGGAAGTTGGAAAATAAATTTGTTTACTTTTGAAAAATTATTTTGTTTAGTTCAATCAAATATTCAAGTAAAATAATTGGA
The DNA here is from genome assembly GCF_049000335.1 of Polistes dominula. Classification (NCBI taxonomy): domain Eukaryota; kingdom Metazoa; phylum Arthropoda; class Insecta; order Hymenoptera; family Vespidae; genus Polistes; species Polistes dominula. The sequence continues at coordinate 7,262,732 of NW_028300925.1, read as the reverse complement.
ATTTTTCTTTTACTAAAATTGGTACAAATTTGAAGCATTTGTGATATGGTTGTTACTTTAAAAAATAACGTATTAGAAAGAATTGGAAGACATTTTTAATATCTTCCTTTTACTATGCCTTTTTCGAGGTACTTCTCGATTTAATACCTTCTCACATTTATTCAATACTACAAGAGAGGTCGCGAACATTTTTAATATACAGATCAACATAAATTTGAAGAAATACAAATAGAAGTAGGTATTATTTGAAAAATAAATCACTTATTCTTCTTAGACAAATTTTTTCCAATTTTACAAGCTAAAAATTACCTTTTCTTAAGCAATAATCTAAATTCAATGATTAACATGAGAGAAGAATTATAATTAATAATTATATTAAACTCGTGATGCACTTTTTAAAATGAAAACGCAATGAAAAATAGATATTACATTAGAAAAATTTATTATGTATTATTGTTAACCCTGTTTATCATACAAAAAAAGAAATATTAAAAATTTAATAATAAGCGAAATTCATTACAAATTATTTATCTATATTGTTTTACTTTTCAACCTAATTTTGTTTACCTTCAACTCCAATTATGAAGTAATAATATCCAGTGATGTGAGATAAATTCTTAAAAAAATGGCGACAAATAATCAACATTGTATTAAAAATAATTTATAAACCATGTGATGATTGAAATTAATTGAACAACATCATTGAATATTTTATTGTTGTCGATTCATCGAAATTATAAAATCAGATATCGGTTCGGTTCAATGATGCTGTGTCATAAAATATATTTCTGGGGTACGTCCACCACTCGAAAGTTGAGCTTTTCGATAGCATATGAGTAAAAAAGATTGAATAAAAGTACTCGTACCTACGTTCATATACAATACATATGTATATCTATCTATATATATGTATATATGTGTGAAAGAAAAAGAGAGAAGGTTGTTAGCGATAAAGTATCGACGTTAACGTCGTTCCGGCGGCTGCGTAACAGCTTTCGTTGATGTTCTTCCTGGTGACATACGGTGACGAGCACTCGACGCAACAATGGCGCCGATATCGCGTCAAAAAATCACTTTTCCACCATCTTTTTCTACTTTTTTTTATTTTTTTTGTACTTTTTTTCTCACTCGCTTTAGTTATTTTTATTGCTATATATATAGTTCGATAGATACAACCATATTTACACACATACACGTATAGGTTATGTCAAAAAAATATTTTTTATACTTAAATATATTAAGCTATTCCAAAAGGTTTGTTTTTACTTTATATTAAATTTTTACATACTCTATTTTAAATTATTTATTATTTCTTCTAATAGTAAATATATAATAAAAATTACATTATTATTATTATTATTATTATTATTATTATTATTTATTAATATTATTATATTTAATATTATTTAATTAACGATTAGTAGAAAATATTGAGAAAAGGTAAACTAGAATGATGGATTTTTTTTTATGTGATTATGTGAATTTTTTTGTTCTTATTTTAACGTACTAAAAACGATTTTTGAGGTTATGTTCAAATACTATAAAATATCCTGTATAGAAAAATTACATGAATAGATAGTTATACAAATACATATATGTGTACGTGTGTGTTTATCTGTATACGTATCTATTTATCTACTTCTCTTTGCTCCTAACGTCTGATCCTTGTCTCCTTTTACAGGCAGAGATCCTTCCGGAAGAACGATCACTTTATATTTCGGTGCCAAGCTCTCGTCGAATTTGGATTAGCGCCGGTAAAAAGGTATTCGTGCTACTCACGCTAGAATGGACACATTGTGGACACCCAAAGTATTAACAGATTTGTTTCATTGTTCCTTCAACGACACTATTATCTTGGTACTTGAGAATAAAAAAATAAAGAGTTACCTCTTCAGTACCTTTCAACAAAGTTATTATATTTCTACTCGTTTCAAACAAAACAAAAATTCAATTGTAATTTTCGTTAGATCACTTTACACTGATATTAAAATTATTATACTATATTTTATTCTACAAGTTATCCTAATTGTTCATATTTTACCATAATTAAATTTGTATAAAATGAATAACTGAAAGAAATAAAAAAATTGTCACTATAAGATTAATACGAGAATACTACAAACGTGGAAGTTGGCAAACAACTGACGATGATAGGGCTAAAGAAAGGGGTGGGGTAGATTTTTCACGGTGAGAAACAAAATGTCGAACCCACGGTTATTTTTCTTTCGGATGTATTACAAGTCTATCAAAGGTCTATCGTTGATCTATTACTGAAGTACTAGGTATATACTGGATAGAAGAGGGGTTGGGAGAAGCAAGGAAAGGGGCGGCACACGTTTCGAATATAAGCCTAGATTCCGGTCCAGGGCACCCGTGACCATGGCTCGCATAGCGAACTTAGAGAGAGAGAGAGAGAGAGAGAGAGAGAGAGAGAGAGAGAGAGAGAGAGAGAGGGGGAGATGTTTGGAGAGGGTTGGAGTCTATTATTCGCCGTGCTTTTTATGTTACCCCCTCTCCCTTTTCCCTTCTATCCTCTCCTCTTGCTCCTCTATACTATTTCCCCCGTTTACCCCTCTGACCCGTGTGCCATGTCAAACTGTCGACCAAATTCAATCCTAAGCAGTCGTTCTCATTCTTCCTTCAAGAATCACCGATTCTTGTTTTTAAACAAGGGTGTGAGAGTGAGAGAGAGATAGTTGGAACACGAATCTATCCGCAGTGCGGCTAATTCGAGCTTGATTGGTCGGTGCATCGAACTTCAGTAGCCTAATCGATTCAATACTCTTTCCATGAAACTCGATTTACGTTAAATAGTAATAGAATCAAATACAATAGACGTTTGGTAACGCAAATATTCGAAAATTTATTGTTAATGATCGTAACGATAAAAATACGAGTAGAAAATATTTTTTGTTAATTGAACTGTGTTAGAATTACATCGAATATAATCAAGATACTATTTGATTGAGAATCACTGGCATCCTTCTCCAATAAAGCCACCCTTGTCGTTGCGTGTAATCGCCCTTAAACACTCCAACGCCCTGCAGTACTTCGATACAATACTAATGTGCTACAAATAACATCCCAAACACGAGGCGATTTCACTTTTACAATGTGACTAAACGTTGACTATTACTATTGTACTATCTTTTTCTATAAACTAAAGACGATCGTACGTTTATTTAATCTTTTTTTTGAAACTACAGATAAAATCCTTCATATCTTGCAAAAATCATCTAAGAAATTGGCCTAAATTTTGTTTCTATTTGTAATTATATTTTATTTGATAATTAAAAAAGATGATTCAAGTTAATCGCGTCACGAAAAGGAACGCAATACCACAATGCGGTATTTGGAATACAAAATAAGAAAAAAAAACACAAATCTCCTTTGGTTTTTCTATCCACCCTTACTTACTTAGTTTAGATGAGACACAAGGAGGGGTAGAAATTTGTGGGGGTGGTTAGTTGGTTGGTTCGCGTGAATGAGACTGGAGCGTTACGAAATTCGTGCAAATTAGCCTTATGGTCTCTCCTGTATTTTGACAAGCGCGTATTCATTGTCTCGCTAGAGTCCTCGAAATTACATACAAGCGCGTTTATGTATGCTCACACACATACAATCTATGGCAAATATATATGTATATTTGTTGGCGTGTTCGTTCAACACAGAATGATGAAATCGGCTACGATTGAATAGGTCTTTTGTCTAGGAAGCTGTTTAGAATGCAATATGTGTTTTGCAGCTTTGCTTACTTCCTTTATTTCTATCCTTTTTTTTTTTCTATATACTTTTTTCAAAATTCTTTATCCCATTTTGATAATGAATATCTTACGTCGCGATAGATAATGCATCACACGATAACGTTAAAATAAAAATCATTTTGTAGAAATAAATAACTTCCTAAGTTTGTGTTATAAAACTTTGACTTTGTACTTTACATCTATCCTTTTCTATTTTTTTTTTTAAATTCGTTATCCTATTTTAATCATAAATATTTCTCGCCGTGTAACATAATAAACGTCCGAGTAAAGTATCGTCAAATAAAAAATAAGATAATTTAGTATGATTAAAAGAATAAAATCCAAAGTCTGTTAAAACCCGATCCGTTGTAGACCATATATATATATATATATATATACGTATTTAGATATATACTTAGTAATAACTCTAATAACTCGTAATAAAGCTGAAGCTGGAGTCATATTAGCGTCAGGAGCACGCATGGTCGCACAAAGGGCGACCGCCCTCGACAAACACCGTGACTTTTGATGATTATTAACTTCACGGTGCTACGGGACGGAAAAGAGAAAGAGAAATAGAAAGAGAAAGAGAAAGAGAAAGAGAGAGAAAAAGCAACGTAACAACAGGAGAGAATGTAGGAGTCTGGAAGCTTTCGTTACTCGTGTGTTCATAAGTGAGAAAGAGAGAAAGAAGTAGGCGCCGTAGACAGTAATCCGTTGCCCTGAAGGCTTTCGTTTATATATAATATATCCTGGAACCCCCTAACACCCATCACCCCCTCCCCTCCTTCCTTTCCACCACTCTTCTTTCTTTCCTTTTTCTCTCTCTTTTTTTTCTTCATCTCTTTCTATGTTTCTTTCTCTTTTTTATATCCTTGGGTATCTTTTCCTCCCACTTTGGTTGGTCACGTTTACTCACCCTACCGGGTACCTTCACCCTAGGTCGTTTCTGGGAACCAAATTAATAGTTGCTTCTGCCGGATATATCTCGAATTCGGTGTATTCCCTCGCGAACGAGCATTTGGACCCCTTCCTCCTCTTTTCTCTCTCTCTCTCTTTTACTTTCTCTCATTCTAATTCTCTTTCTCTTTCTCTCTCTCTTGCTCTTGCTCTCTTCCCAAAGTCCCTTACTGCGTTTGACATCGGTTACTCGTTAAAGGACCGCGTCGCACGATATCTCGATCAAACGAACCTCGCCTTCGCAATCGAATGGGTTTAATCGAACGGACTAGGAAAATTAATAACTCGCGCAATTTTCAAAGGGACTACCATCTCTCTCTCCCTCTCTGTTTCTCTTTCTGCTTCTCTCTCTCTCTTGATATTTCTCGAGACACGACGACAGGACGATAGGAGTTTTATTACTTATTATTTGTTCGGATATTAATACATACCCATTTCTATCTTCATTGTTATCATGTATATCTATATCAGTAACGATTAAAAGTTTTGAAATTACTTGCTCATTCATGTAACGATCGATTTTGATAAGATCTATCATACCTTTTTATATATATTATCATTTTGTATCATTTCTGTTATACATTATAAATAAAAAAATGCCGCAAGAATTATTCTTTGCAATCACATTTTATGCCAGTTAATCGAGATGAATATTATGCAACGGTACAATTATTAGTTTGATCCTAAAACTTTCTTCAATTGTTAATAAAAAATAATATCGATCTATTATATTATAACATAACAAATATAAATCGGTATCAAATTATTTTTTAGGACAAAATCCAATCTATTCGTTCTTCTCCAATTTCATGATACGGTCTATTAACTTTCCACGTTTATCGCAAGCATCTCGAAAGTAATTTTGAAAAAAAAACAGAGAAAAACTTTTCGTCAAACATAGAAAAGAAAAATATAAAGAACGCAAGAAAAAAGAAAGAAAGGAAGAAAGAAAGAAAGAAAGAGAGTAACGTTACTAATCCATACGGATCGCAAGAGGGATAATACCTGCCGGCTCGAAAGTAGAGATCTCGAGAACTCTTGAAACGGATATATTTTCACCAAGTGACATTCATCCTTGCGTATACGAGAGAGAAAGAGAAAGACAGAAACAGAGTAGACGAATAAGACGAAGACGAAGATGAAGACGAAGAAGAAGAAGAAGAAGAAGCTAGTCGTCGCTCTTCTCGAGTTCTGCCTTTGTAAAAGATCCCTTCCTTCTTCACCGTTGCATTTTGCATCTATATATACGTCTGTGTCGGTAGGGTACACATTTAAAAAAAAAAGATAGAAAGAGAGAGAAAGATAGATGCATATTCAGTCCGGTAGCGGCAAGAAATTCGATCTTACAAGCGCCGTGGAAAAAAGAGACGAGCCAATGAAGAGAGTTAAGGGGGAGGCGAGGGTTGAGGGGTTGGGTTGGGTTGGGGTAGCTAACGTTGGCGGAAAGGGGGAAGGAGGGTGGGGGGAGGGAAGCAGGCGAGGTAGAGAGAGAGGAGGGATGATGATGCTGCTGCTGCGGGTGGTGATGGTGGTAGTGGTGGTGGTGGTGGTGTGTGCCAGGACGTGCAGAGGGAAGAGGGCAAAAGCAACGGTGGAACTGAATACGTTTGTACCTGAGCCCGACAATGGCCTTCGTAATTTGATTACAAGGACCGCCAGCTAATTGTTAATTGCTGGCCTCAGGACCGTACGCCGACAAAGGTTTCATAACATTAGATGGAATATTAAAACGAGCAGGCATATGTGTACAACCAACCCTCCGCTGTACCGCAGTACCGCGTGCGTCCTACATCGTCCCGTGGAATCTTTCTTTCTATATATATTTTTTTTTCTTCTTGATTCTCTCTCCCTCTCTCTCTCTCTCTCTTTTTCTTAGGTTAGACATTCGTTCTTTCCTACTTTGATAGGAACGAGAGAAGTTGCTCGATGTATGCCTCCTCTAGTCGTGGGAAATATTTTCTAATCTAGGGACCATCTCTCGTAATTGTTTGGTTTCCTTCGTAGGAAATCGATACGATTTCCTTTTTAAATTTGTTGAAAGATTTTAATTTGTTGGCTTCGTGAAAAAAATGTACATAAGAGAGAGAGAGAAAGAAAAAAAGACGAATTATAATTTATTACATTGTATTTTGAAATTTATTTTTATACTCGTTTGAATATAATTTGAAGGTTTGTTGGTTAATGGACCTCGTCCATCTTTCTTCTCTCTCTCTCTCTTTCTCGTCTTCTTCTTCTTCGTCGTTTTCGTCGTCGTCATAGTCGAGGACACGCGTTTCTGCCCTCGGTGTTTAACAGCTAATCTGCCAAATGAAGTGTTTTTGTGTTTGAGCACAACACTTCGTCTCAATGCGAGGAGCAAAACCGCCCTCGGGAAAAGGGTTGCTTCGACATGATTGATGCTCGAGGGAGCAACGCAAGGGTCTCTCCAACCCTTTTTACTCGAGCGGCTAAACGGAGTGCTTAATTGAGCCACAGACCTCAGAACCTTCGGACAGCTAATCTTTCGTACGTGTCTTCGCGAAACAAAATGAACTTTTTCTTCCATTCCTTTTAGTTGTTTTTTCCTCATCGATGCAGTTATTGCTTTTATTTTATCTTTGCCATCCTCTCATTCTTCCAATAAAAGATTTTCTCCCAAAAAAAAGACTTAAAATTAATTTCATCAAACGATTTGAAAGAAAATCAAATGACGAAAATCTAATGACGAAAATCTATCAACAATCTTATCTAATGATTTCTCAATACAACTAACTAAATTTCTAAGCATCCCTTCTAAATGTAATTTGGCTTCTCGAAATTCTCCTTGGATAGGTTCGAAGGGTTTAAGACGAGGTGGGAAACAGTCTTTCAAGAATTTCCACTGTGAGAGTGGGTGGTTTGATTCTTGCGTTTGCTTCGAGAAACCCAACCCTTTCTTCTCTCCATCTATCCATCCATCTATCTATCTATCTGTCTATTTCTCTCTCTTTCCCTTATGAACTTAGCGCAGGCGCTTATGCGTACACACACGTCCACACATTTATATATGTATATACTTACGCATCAACACAACACGTAGAGAAACGACGCAGACGACGGAAAGGATGGAACACTGGCCCGTAATGGAGTTTCCAAATATTCGGGGAGCCCTCGCTCAATTTCGAACAATTTGCATTTAGGGTGAAGTGCAATTAATAGAAGCGGGGTGTTGTCCCACGCCATTCCACGCCTATTAACACTATATTCCGCGGGAGTTTAGCATATCGAGGGGGCAATATTGAGTTACGCGACAGTAATTATAATACTCGTTAGACGGCGCTGCATGAGAGAAAGAGAGAGAGGAAGTTTACCCTCTTCGCATGCTCGCGCGGTCCGTAAAGGATCGAAGGACGCCTTCCGCTTCCTCCCACTCTTCTTCTTCCTACCTTCTCCACCTTCACCTCCTACTCTAAACGCCTTTTCCAAAGGTTCATCGAAGGTCTCGACAGTTTGGTTAAGAACCCTTCTGGTTTCGATTTCCATCTATCACGATTATAACTATTCTGATTGGTATAATATAAAAAACGAAAAAAATAAATAAATAATAATATCTTATTATACCTACTTTTTTTTATTTCAATATTATAAATGTATTATATAAAAATAAATAATATATAGAAAAAAATAATAGATTTGATCCGAAAACAATAAAAATTGTTTCTACATAGTGCTCGGCAATTTTCAATTCATCCTTCGAATAATTATGACAATAAGTAAAGATAAACTTTTTTCTATAGTTATGAATAATAACGATACTATAAAGAACAAGTTTGTATTATTTTAATATTAAATATCTTTAGAATTAGTTTCGTTAGTTATTCTTATAGGGTTTCGAGCAAAACGATGACTCGATTATGACGGTAGATCGAATCGTCCTAAGAGAAATTGCGAAAAGAGATCCTTTTCCTTTCTTTTTTTCTTTTTTTCATTTAGAGGGAGAGAGAGACTATCAACTTCCGGGTTAGTTATCTTCCCCTCCCCTTTCTCTTCCAAACCCCTATACTTCTTCTTCTTCTTATTCGCTAGGTCTCGGTACGGAGTAGTGTCTCGAGACACGCTTGATATTCTTTTTTTTTTCTTCTTCTTCTTTCTTTAGCACCCTTAGTATAGTATTCTTTCTCTTTCTCTTTCTGTGCAGGTGTCCAAGATCCCACGATCTTTGCTATTTCTCGCTGCCCCATTTTCTCTCGTCATCTCGCGTCTAGCTATGCCATTATCTTATTTTCCGCTTGGAAACATCGCACCCACAAGAAAAACGATCTTTCGAGGTGTTAGAGAATAACCGAGGAACGAGACAGAAACAGTCAGAGTAAGTGAAAGAGAAAGAGTGGGGTTGGTGAAACGAAAAGAGTAAAAGAGAGAGAGGGTAAGAGTAAAGTGAAAGACCATTCGCACGAATAAGATCACAGGTCTTCCTCCTGTAATAACATTTGTATTCTCAAGCACCTTCTTTTCCTTACGGATATCGAGCCCCTGTACTTTTATTCGCGAGAGTGACTAAAATGCTCTCCCTCCCTCTTTTTTAACCCCCTCCTCTTTCTCTCTCTCTTTCTCACTTATATGTTCATTCGTTTTACAATATGACGAAACTACTACGATTTACGACGATGGAATCATTTATCAAAGTCAACTGTTACAGTTTAGGTGAATTGGTATTTTATTGTATTGTATTATATATTGTATTTTTTTCTTATTTTTAAAAAATTATATTTTTTAAATAACGAAATACTGTATAGTTATAAAAATAAAGTTGATGGAATTTTATTATATTTTATTATTTTGTACTGTATCTTTTTATTATTATTAATTGGCATTAGGAACTCGAAAATTCATTGCCACAAATACCAAATCCTATCAGTTTTACTGTATCTTTTTTAGTTAATTTTATTATATTAATAATTATGATATAGTTATTGTAAAAATAATGTTTGAATAATGTAAATATTTTTTACTTGTATTCTTAAAAATTTTCTTTCTTTATTTAGTTGAACAATTAAACTATATATTTGTTTTAAAAAATAAGTCGATAGTGTGTGAACACGATTGATGAATAAAATTTGGTAATATAAAATAATATTGATGTATCATAATGATGATAGTATGATCGTATTATTTCTTAGACTATTATTTTGATTTATATAGTGTACTAACCACAGATAAGAGGAGAGAGAAAGAGAAAGAGAAAAAAAGAGCCTGTTGCAAGAGTTCTCACTGAATGTCGCATTAAACGACTTTATGGTGTCACCTATGGGTATTAATATTACGACGCCAAGCTTATGGTCCTCGCTCCGTTGACCACGACTATCGAAGGGTGAATATGGAAAGAGAAAGAGAAAGAAAGAGGGTTGACGTTTGATCAAACGAAGGGAATGCTTTTTTCTTCTTTTTTTTTTTTTTTTAACTAAATTTAATTATTATACACAAACATTTTGTTCGTAATAATTGCTCTTTTTTCTCTTCACTTGATGATTAAAAAATAAAAATTTTGTAAATAAATCAAAGATGTTAAAATTTATTTTCTATTATTTATTAATAATTTTTTTTTAAATAAATGATCAATATAAATAAAATAATTGATAGTATTTGAAATAAATTGTATTTACTATTACGGTCAAAGTTAAGCAATAATGCTAATAGTTTATTATAAAATAATAATTTAAAAATTGAATAATTTTTCTTTTAATTTCTTTCGTAGTAGTGATTAGATTTTACTTAAAATATTGATAAAAATATTTGTAAAAATATTATCAAATGAAAAAATACTGATACGTGAACAAAACATACTTGATCGTAGTCATGGTTACGTTTGATTTGACACCCCATAGATAATTTCACCCTTACCGGTCACCTGCGATTCGTGTTCCGACACCATGTCGACGTTAACGATCACGATTTAACTCCCCTAATAAAGTCGAATTAAACGCTCCAACGAACTGAATGCCTAGCACTCGTTACTATTATAGTCATTGACTGCTTTTGTTTTGCTACTTTGTAGAAACATGTAATACTAATCATAACTTCATATACTAGTGTGTTTTATCCAAAATATTTTTCTTCTAATTTGATTTATTTATTACGATAATACTCGATTTTTCTATTTTTTTACTACGAGTTTTTACTACGAAAACAAAAAACAGAAATTGTAACACTTTCCATATACATATAAACACCTCCCCCTCCTCATAACACACGCAAACACACACATACACGCAATAAATGTATACGCAAGGAGTTAAACGCCACCTCAATTTCTTCGCGTCGTGTTTCGCGTAAAACTTGAAAATTAATTAAACGTGCACGCAATTTCAACTGTTTCGTGACTTGGTACAAGTAATAGGAGAAAGAGCTTAAATAGTTAAAGAAACATGCTTTCTCGACCGAGAAATTAAAATGGTTCTCACGCTACCATGGTAGAAAAGATTTTTCTTTTGATATTAGGTAACATAGGTTGATATTTAAACACATGATTTTTATTTTACTTTTAGGTGTTACTGGCAAACAATATTTTTCTTTTTTTTCACATTTATAAAACATGATAAAAAATTGTATCATCATAAATTGAAATATCTATGAATGTATGTTAATATACCATCGTATCAATGGCAATAAGCCAAACACCTGACATTTCATTATGCTATCATGATTGAAGTTCATATCCAAAAAGGGAAACGACGTTGTTTACTCCACCCTTCTATCCCCCTTTTCAAATTATTATTATTATTAAATAATAAAATAGTATTCTCACACTAGACGATCATTGAATACTTTGCTACCAAAAGATAAGGCTATTATACATTAATTTATTATACAAAACATAACATATCTAAATATGTTAAAATTTAAATGATTAACCGGTAATCTAATTGGCGATATATTGTTATTGTAATTTAGTAGACATTTTGGTTAAGCGTTAGAAGTTAGTTAGTTTCTTTGGAAAATCGTTACGATTGTCGACTAATTAATGAACTCGCGCGTGATCAATCTCCATCGTTAAGCTGCTTACATATTACGTTTGTATATGTATATATGTATGTGTGTTCGTGCGTGCTGCTAACCGACGTTCCTATACTTAAACACACGCAAACATAAATGCATATATATATATATATATATATATATATATGTGTGTGTGTGTGTGTGTGTGTGTACATACACGTGTATCGTGAAAGTACAGGTTGCTGGTTGGAACGATTAAACGAATGTAACGTAATTAATGTATGTACATCGCGTAACTATCCCGCCATGACTGTCGCGTAACATTTAATGCACCTACCCGATGTAAATGTAGCTCGCGAACCGGCGATAATTCGATAACGGCTGCGAAATTAGTTCTTGCGTGCGATTTACATTCTCATTGCGACCTATAAAAGTATGCTCCTAGTTATTATTATTTCTCATAGTGCGACGAATTCTTCGATCTGACTATAAAATCGTTTTTATTACAACTATCTTTGTTTCTACATTATTTTGTTTTTAAATACATATTTTAATTGAGAATGAAAAATTATAATAATTCAAATAATTCAATTGATGTTTGCATTACGCGAAAATACGTAATATGGATTATCATATAAAAATGTATCTTAGAAATAAATTGAAAATAACTTTAATAAATGAGTCAAATTAAATTTCAATCAAAGTTTTTCACGAGTCAGTGAAACGATTGTAGATTTTGTCCACTTTTTTTTTGTAATCTTGTGTAATATCTTGTGTAATATCTTTTTGTAAAAAAAATATTCTCGATATTTTTCTTATAATAATATGCGTCATAGTTAACAAAATATTGTTTAGAATTTTTTTATATGCACATACATACATATGTGCAATCATTTATGCATACGTACGTAATTTTTATTCTCTCCGCGCGAATCTTTCAATCTTACTTTGGCGTATTATTTTTTACTTCACTATGATTTATTTTACGTATAACTACGATTTCTTTTATTTTTTGCCTCATTTCTCTTTTTTTTTTTAATACTCAATAAAATGCGAACGTAAATAAAAATGTAATTGAGAAAAAGTAATAGCCGAGGTTATATATTTCTGATGTTTTATTTTTCGAGAATGACAATTTGTGTCATAGAAAAAGAAAATATATGGAAATAAAAAAGAAAAAAGAAAGAGAAGAAAAAAAAAATAGAAAATTGAAATCAAATCTCGTCTAGAATTTCGATAAATACATGTACAAATGTATGTACACAGCTAGCATACGTGTTACGTGTGGTATAAGAAATCGAAGTAAAAATGTTTTCTTTTTTTTTATTTTTTTTTTATTAGAAAAAGAATATAAAAATGTATCAAAAGAGAGAGAGAGAGAGAGAAAGGAATAAAATGGAACACCAAGCGAATTAACGTTTAATCTCCCTTTCGAAATATTTCTGAAACGAATTGTTGAACGCGTAACAGTTTTATCGATCATTCTTTCTCTTTTTCACTTTACTTATACTATTTGTGTATGTGTATGTATTGCATCTCTATAAATGTGTACAAAGTTTTTTATATAGAAAGAGAAGAGAAATAGATAGAAACAAAGAGAGAGAGAGAGAGAGAGAGAAAGAGAAAGAGATTCGAAGAACGATTTTAAATTCTTCCGCGCCGTTATGTGCGGCCATCGAAAAAAATTGTAATCGAATTGGAGTATTTTTCCAATTGGCAATCGTCCGATGGCCGTTCGTTCTGGGCATCGGAACATTGGTCATTCACCCGTCTCCCTCGATTCCAAATTAGTTGGCCTACCGCGAAAAATCAATCTGCCCGCTTTTTTCCGCCTGCCTCCCTAGATTCCACCGTTGTCGATTCCACTCTTCTGTGGTTGCAAACCCGGAAATGTTATATACACATATACACACATACATTTATCTGTATATCTATACATATATATATGGTATACGACTAATCCACAACCTTTTCTCTCTCAAACCCTGAGATTTTACAGATAAATATCACGTTTTGCTTCGTTCTTCATTTCAATTTGAAAACCACGTTCTTACCTTTATCTGACAATTTCATATTAAAAAAAAAAAAAAAATAATTATTTCTTTCATTTTTTTTTCTGATCAGTATTTGTATCAGTGAAAAAATAAAAATGTGATAGTTTTTGAAATTAGATTTGTTAGTAGATACCAAAGTTTTATTCATTTTTTTTATTATACTTCTAAGTAAATAAAAATACAATTATATTTTAAATGTACTATTAAAGATGGTAATTACAAATGTGTCATAAAGTTTTAACAAGTTTTATTTTTCAAAGTATTAATAATCGAATATTAAAATGTGGCATATAAAAACAAATAGAGAGAGAGAGAGAAAAGAAAAATCCACAAGCAACCGTGACATACATTTTGCAGTTATATACGTAATTTGTATCAATATTTCGGATATTTGTGATATTGTAATTATTTCTTATTTTACTTTGTTTTTTTTTTCATTTTTCATTAAAATAGAAATATCATCTAAAATTTGTCGTATTTTATTAAATAAGAATTGACAACTAGAGAATAAATAATATCGTTCGAAGTTTGATAAAACTTAAATAAATTAACTATTAAACGTAACTCCGATACATTTTTATCGTCTAATGATGACAACGAACAGCGAATGTCGAACACGATTAAATCATAATTCTAACTAACCAATAAATCAATACGAATATTCAAATTACCAACATATATATTGATAAACTTGTTAATTAATTATAGTGACAAAATAGTGTGTTAATCTTCTTGTCTCTTATAATACCAACACCTACCATCTATCTGTTTCTCTCTGTAATACGTAGACAGGTAAATGATCAGGTAGATACAAGGGTAAATAAAAGCGAGAAGGATGAAAATCACGGGAAAACGGTATTTTCCCGGCTCGCAATCAGAGTAGCAACCACGAGCAAGCGAGTGTACGAACCCCTCGTTGGCGGTACCAACTATCTTTCTATTTTCCTCTCATTCTCTTTTACTTTCTCATTCTCTTCTATCTCTTCTCGGTTTTATCCAGCCTGAAAATTCTACGCTCCAGCCAATAAAAGCTCTGTCTCTCTCACCCCCACCCCACCCTCACCTCACCTCACCCTATTGTCATCGCCGATATATACGTGTATCTATCTCTCTCTTTTTTCTGATTCCCGTAATACCTCTTTCTCTCTCTCTCTCTCTCTCTCTCTCTCTCTTGTTCTTTTTCTATCTCTTTTTTTTTTATCGTGCGTAGACTCGAACCATCTCGTCGGCCTAATAAATCCGACAGATAGGATTGGCGTGCGCTATCAATTAAAAACGAAGCCGAACGAGGTGCATGCGTTGAGACTATTCATAAAATAAAGAAAGAAAGAGAAAGAAACAAAGAGAACAAAAAAAAACAAGATTCCATCAGGTTGTCTGTTCTTCTCTAATAGGATTATGAGATTAGGTTTACCTTAGGGGCAACCTCCAACCCCCTGCCCCCAGCCTCTTCTTGGCCTCTTCATCTTCAGCTTTCTCATATTTTTTCTTATTCTTGATAGATTCCTTTAGTATTATGATGAAAAATGTAGAAAGAAGAAGAAAAAAAGAAAAGTATGAAGTGATAAGAGAATGAAGAAAATAAATAAAAAAAAGGAACGAGTGGGGGAAGGGGTAGTAGTATTTTTTATCATTTTTATTCTTCTTTTCTTTTCCGTCTGTCTTTCGAATTGGAAAAAAATGGTGTGTGGTTTGGTTGGAAGCAGAGAGAGAGAGAGAGAGAGAGAGAGAGAGAGAGAGAAGAGAGAGAGAGAACGAGTACGGTAGTCGGAGGTGGGTTTTAAACGTAATTTAAATTTTTAATTGCGACTCTCTAGTCAGAGAACGACGACGACGGAGGAGGCGTCGTCGTCGTCCTTTGCCTTTTACCGAGAAACAAAAAGAATGAGTCAATGAGTGAGATAGAGTGAGAAAGAAC
The DNA here is from genome assembly GCF_049000335.1 of Polistes dominula. Classification (NCBI taxonomy): domain Eukaryota; kingdom Metazoa; phylum Arthropoda; class Insecta; order Hymenoptera; family Vespidae; genus Polistes; species Polistes dominula. The sequence continues at coordinate 7,247,103 of NW_028300925.1, read as the reverse complement.
GACCTTTCCTCTCGTTTGATGCTACTGTTTTTTTTAGAGTGAAAAAGAGAAAGAGAAGACAGAGTATATACGCTTAGAGTCGTTCTTAAACGTTCTCTCGTTAAGCTTTCCACTCTCTCTTCTCAATTCCGCGAGGCGGAAGGAAGAGAGAGGGAAAAAGGGGGTTAAAGGGGGTGGTGAAGTTAATTAAAACGCGTTGTTTTATCCGATCTCGCGAGATACGAAACGCTTGCTTGGAAATTGGCTTGCTTTGAGTAACGAGATAATCTTACCGAATTATTTGGTTCTTTATCGAGACATTATAATTATCTATTTTATCTATCCGTTACTCATCTATATATATATAAATATACATATTCTTTTTTAATAATCATTTATTTGCACTTTCTTAAATTTCTATCCTGTTTTTTAATTTATTTTAATTATATTATTTTACATATATAAAATAATAATTTATATATATTATTTATATAAAATAAAATAATATTTTACATATATAATATATTACATATATATACATGAAATTCAGTTGAGTAAAATTTGGTAATTCATAAAATAATTTGATATACTCGACGTGTTAAATTAAATTACGTAATAATTGAATATAGTATATCTATAATAAAATCGGACATATTAACTTCTTATGTTCATCATTTTACGCGTACACGTGTAGATATTTTTTCCTTTCTTTTTTTTTCTTTTTTTTTTGTTTACTACCAGTAAAAGGCCAGAGTTTTTAGTTCGAATACGTTCGAGTGTTTTAATCGTCCAGAACACGCAGGAGGGCAAATTTTTAATAAACAGTTTCAACGTACATAATATGACCAGCACATAACATTTGATCACGATTCGCGGAGCGGTAAAAAATACGCTTGCGTGATTCGCTACATTTTCTGGAAAAAAGAAAGAAAGAAAGAGAGAGAGATACCTACTCAACCCCATACCCTTCGATCGTGATCGGCCCGCCATCATTTTCCGTGCAACCGAGTAAGCTTCTTTTTTTTATGGTGTTCTATTCTGTTTTTATTTTTTATTCTTGTTTTTGGTGTTTTTTGTACTCTGTTTTTTTCTTTTTCAACTTTCTTTCTCGTTTCATACAAGCTAGTAGAGTAGTTTTATTCAAGATAAACGACGATTTAGATATATTAAATAAAAAAGAACAAAACGAAAATGTTCGAGATCGAGATAGAAAAGTCAGTTCGTAATAGATCTAACTAATAAAATCGCGTGTACACTTTTATAATAGAATATTATTCACGTATGCATCGTGCACGTATATTAGTTGAAAAATTATTCCACTAAAGAAAGAAATAATGTATATCTATTATTCGTCAAATGCAAACATGCTAATGTATCATCTATTAAACTATTCAACTATTACGAAGAAGAAAAATGTACGTTCATAAGATAATAATGTTTAATAATCTTTCTATAGATTTTCTATTATATCAAGTGAAAACGATAACCACGGAAAAATGAAGAATTTCAAACGATTATTATTATAATTATTATTATTATTATTATTATTATTATTATTATTATTATTATTATTATTATTATTATTATTATTATTATTATTATTATTATTATTATTATTATTATTATTATTATTATTATTATTATTATTATTATTATTATTATTATTATTATTATTATTATTATTATTATTATTATTATTATTATTATTATTATTATTATTATTATTATTATTATTATTATTATTATTATTATTATTATTATTATTATTATTATTATTATTATTATTATTATTATTATTATTATTATTATTATTATTATTATTATTATTATTATTATTATTATTATTATTATTATTATTATTATTATTATTATTATTATTATTATTATTATTATTATTATTATTATTATTATTATTATTATTATTATTATTATTATTATTATTATTATTATTATTATTATTATTATTATTATTATTATTATTATTATTATTATTATTATTATTATTATTATTATTATTATTATTATTATTATTATTATTATTATTATTATTATTATTATTATTATTATTATTATTATTATTATTATTATTATTATTATTATTATTATTATTATTATTATTATTATTATTATTATTATTATTATTATTATTATTATTATTATTATTATTATTATTATTATTATTATTATTATTATTATTATTATTATTATTATTATTATTATTATTATTATTATTATTATTATTATTATTATTATTATTATTATTATTATTATTATTATTATTATTATTATTATTATTATTATTATTATTATTATTATTATTATTATTATTATTATTATTATTATTATTATTATTATTATTATTATTATTATTATTATTATTATTATTATTATTATTATTATTATTATTATTATTATTATTATTATTATTATTATTATTTATTATTATTATTATTATCGTTACCATTTGATACATACACTTATACATACATACATATAAATATATATATTAGGGTGGGTCAAAAAAATCAATTATTTTTTTTTTTACAAGTGCCACGGAAAAATGGGTTGCAAGACACCTTAAAATTCTCACCAAATATGAGCTCTTAATTTTAATAGGAATTTCCTCCGCGTCGCAGTTTTTTATTTTTTTCTCAGTCCAATAGAATAAAATTCATACCTCATTGATTGTACAGAAAAATGTTCGAGACGAATTTTGTAGGAAATTTAATGCTCTACAAAAAAGGTATCTTATACTTTTTCTGTAAACCTCACCATTTGAATGATATTGAAGATTTAAGTTTGATTATTTTAGGACAAATTTCATTTTTGTTTATGAATTTTATAACTCGACAATAAATGACTATTATAAAATGTGCAATACAAATTTTTGTAGGAAATTAACTGCTCTATAAAAATGGTGTCTTATGTTTTGGCGATTAAATTAAGCGTTCAAAAGATATTCATCATCAAACTTTCATGTGTACTGATTTTTGTCTCTGATATATTTTGTCTTATATATATATATATATATCTAATATCATTTTTATTATCGAATAATATTGTGTGCATTGTCTATTTCTCTCTTTTTTTCTGTTTTCAGTTATCAAGATTTTAATTGAAATAATTGCTAATAAGTTGATACGTAGCAACGATTGTAACCCATGTCCGGCAATGCTGATGAATATCAAAGTAAAAATATATTTCGTATTGTTAAACGTTATATAAATAAAAAAAAAACATACGAGACTGATTTGTATGTATGTGTGTGTGGGCGAGATCGGGGGACGAGCAATTACTTCGTCGAAACTGCATCATTTATCGCGATGATTTGTTAATCGTCGAAGTTACGGTCGCATACAGTTTCTGAACGAATTCGTAATCGATTGGGTCGAAACAATAAATTTCATTTTATTACACCGGACGAATGAAAACGTTTATATCATTCACCTCTTTTATATGCATTTACGATACTTATATTATTTATATTAACGTATATATATATGTATATGTATATTACATTGAATTTTTCTTTTTTAATATTAAAAATCATCACATAACTGCTAATACGTTCGTTTATTATTTCATACGTTTTGTTACGAACAATGTCGCGATAGTCATTGATTATCTCTTTCGAAATTATTTCTATTCTTTTGTTAGCTCGTTTTATTCAAATTAATTGAAATATTATTTCAATGTAATATACAAACTGTATAATATTCATTTAAAAAAACAAAAATATCAATTATTACTTTGGTTTTAACAAATGTTAGGATAATTATAACTCTCTCTTCTCAAATTATTTTTCATTTCTATACAAACTATTGTATCCTATCTTATTTATATTAATAGAAATATCAGTGGTGTATATAAAAGAAATTAATTATATCCTCATTCACGCATCACGTATATAATTTCAGTGTAAAATAAAAAATTATAGATCAATTAGTCGAAACAAAAAAAAAATAAAAAATAAATCGTGAACATTACTACATTAAAATATGACTGAATATTAAAAATCACCGTCGTTGGTAATATTATTTATCATATATATTTTCCAACAAGTATAATTAACATCATAACAAAAAATTCCTTTTAACAAAGAAAAAATATCTTCTTCTTTCGTATTATAAAAATAAATTATTTATCATATTCATCAACGTCGTATTTTGGTATACGAATAAAAGAATTAATTACGATCAATTAATGCGAAGCAAAAAAATTTTGACTCTGATTGATTAGAAAAAAAAATAAAAAAAAACATAGAAGAATAAATCAATCTTTGAATAATAATAATAATAATAATAATAATAATAATAATAATAATAATAATAATAATAATAATAATAATAATAATAATAATAATAATAATAATAATAATAATAATAATAATAATAATAATAATAATAATAATAATAATAATAATAATAATAATAATAATAATAATAATAATAATAATAATAATAATAATAATAATAATAATAATAATAATAATAATAATAATAATAATAATAATAATAATAATAATAATAATAATAATAATAATAATAATAATAATAATAATAATAATAATAATAATAATAATAATAATAATAATAATAATAATAATAATAATAATAATAATAATAATAATAATAATAATAATAATAATAATAATAATAATAATAATAATAATAATAATAATAATAATAATAATAATAATAATAATAATAATAATAATAATAATAATAATAATAATAATAATAATAATAATAATAATAATAATAATAATAATAATAATAATAATAATAATAATAATAATAATAATAATAATAATAATAATAATAATAATAATAATAATAATAATAATAATAATAATAATAATAATAATAATAATAATAATAATAATAATAATAATAATAATAATAATAATAATAATAATAATAATAATAATAATAATAATAATAATAATAATAATAATAATAATAATAATAATAATAATAATAATAATAATAATAATAATAATAATAATAATAATAATAATAATAATAATAATAATAATAATAATAATAATAATAATAATAATAATAATAATAATAATAATAATAATAATAATAATAATAATAATAATAATAATAATAATAATAATAATAATAATAATAATAATAATAATAATAATAATAATAATAATAATAATAATAATAATAATAATAATAATAATAATAATAATAATAATAATAATAATAATAATAATAATAATAATAATAATAATAATAATAATAATAATAATAATAATAATAATAATAATAATAATAATAATAATAATAATAATAATAATAATAATAATAATAATAATAATAATAATAATAATAATAATAATAATAATAATAATAATAATAATAATAATAATAATAATAATAATAATAATAATAATAATAATAATAATAATAATAATAATAATAATAATAATAATAATAATAATAATAATAATAATAATAATAATAATAATAATAATAATAATAATAATAATAATAATAATAATAATAATAATAATAATAATAATAATAATAATAATAATAATAATAATAATAATAATAATAATAATAATAATAATAATAATAATAATAATAATAATAATAATAATAATAATAATAATAATAATAATAATAATAATAATAATAATAATAATAATAATAATAATAATAATAATAATAATAATAATAATAATAATAATAATAATAATAATAATAATAATAATAATAATAATAATAATAATAATAATAAAGAGTGTCAGGTGTCGATGAGAGTAGGTGGAAAGAAAGTAAGAAAGAAAAGGAAGAAGGAAGGAAGTGTGCAGGTTTATTATACCTATAGATGAGTTGTAGAGTTTGGCAGAGGAGTGGGGGAAAGCGTGCCCCTGGGAGAGAGAGAAACCTAATCGATGCGTCGTCGCATGCGACTGCGTGCTTTTATCGCTGTCACGCACATAATTAATTTAATTTAGTTTAATACGCCGGGCGGTGAGCGTCGGCCCATTGGGCGGCGATTGCCGTTCCGATTGTTTGCACGGAAACGCTGCCATTAAACCCGCTGCTGGGTTGTTGGCTAGCAGGCACGACTAGTTCCTATCACGTCGAATTCCAAAGTGGAACGATAAATCCTATCGTTAATATCGATCCTACAATATATATATATATATATATACGTTGCTATTTCTATCTATCTTTGTTTGTTTCTTTTATTTTCCTATTTTACGATTTTACAGCTAATTGTACAAATTGTTTTACAAATAATTTGAAATTTTGTCAAAAATTTATTTCGATTAATTCATTTGAGTTTTTTCTTTTTTTTAAGAAACATTTATCTGATATCTAGGATTAATTATTTTTATACGAGATATTTTATTACTATAGTATAATATTGAAATTTTTCTTTTATCATTTTGACGTAATATTAATTATTGAAATTAATTTACGTTTGAGATAATATTATCTTGATATTAGAATAAAAATATAATCCTCTTACTTGAGAGAATAATTATAATATTTTATCGTTTTGACGTTTGATATTAATTATTAGCTAACATATCGTAGGATTAATTTGAGTTGAGATAATAATACAATGTATTAGAAACATTGGTTATTAAGTTAATAATATATTAGTTATCGTAATCTTTGTTATTTATTTCGTACATTTTAACAAATTTATTCATGAAGGATCAAGAAAAATAATTTTATAATTAATAATATGTTTCAAGCTGTTTTAAATTTAAATTATGCTATAAAATTATTGTTTCACTTTGAAATTAGATATGATATGAAGAACAAAATACAAAGTACAATGAATAAAATAAAAAAATGAATTAAATATGATTACCTGGACACGAACTTCGGGAAGGTTGACCTTCATGGCAAGTTCTTCCCTGGAGTAGACGTCAGGATAATGTGATTTTTCAAATGCTCTCTCAAGTTCGTGCAGCTGGTAAGTGGTGAAGGTCGTTCTGTTACGACGATGCTTCTTCTTACCTCCATTCCCGTTAATATCGTCCCCGCAACCCGCACCAAGTTCTTCGTCGCTACCACCGCCGGTTGAGTTGCAGCTGTTCTCACCTGGAAACCCAAACACCAAGTTGGGAGCCGGTCAGAAATACTAGGGACCTTCGAGGAAACGCTCGTTACAGCTAATGGGGTTGGTAATGGTCATCGATTTATCCAACGGCAACCAAGCTATTACCTCTATTATGTGAACATGATAATGGTAGTTACGATCACTATGACTGTTACTTATCCAACATTTCCAACTCAAATTCTAAGCTATAAACTTTGTACTTTTATTTCATACCATTTCTTACTTTTAAATAAAATTATACACCGTTTTATTTTATCTAGATTATTCATTCAGAATGTAATCAAAAATATTATTTAGAAACATATCTTCTATTAGTTTGTTTCTAAATAGAAAAATAAACATTGGATGGATCTGCAATTTGTTAATTTTTATTTTATCTTGCATTCTTTCAAATAGAAATTTTACACAATTTTAAATATTATTCTAAGTCAATAAATTTTTTTTTGATTATATTTGATAACCGTGTTTAATTTTATAAATGATTTCATAAGAAATCTTGACAAATATCATAGATATATTTATTAATCAATTTCAGAGAACTTATCTGTAATAATTACATTAATATTTCATAAATAATTTATATACGTTGCAGTAATCGATTATAGCTAAAAAAAAGAAAGAATAAAATACATAAGTATCGAATATATCAAAACAAGTTTTCCAACGATTTCGAATAATTTCTTATTTGAATTGACAGCGCTTTTTGTTCTATCGATAAAAAAAAATTATCCGATCTAATAAATCATAATGATTGATTAAAGATAACCAACAAAAACAAAATAATAAAAGAAGTAAATTATAGATATATTTATTAGCTAATTTTAACTATATAATCATACGAATTAAAGCTCGCGAATTATCAAAGTTTACATTAATAAACTAGGAAGGTAGAAAAAAAAGGTAATATCGCTTTTTACCATGAGTTGAAGACCACTGTTATAAAGTGTATGATAGCACGTATGTGCATATACCGGGTGCCACGTGAGAAATCAAGTGGCACGATGGTAACATTTGTAAAATTTTCTATCGTGCTGTACGTTGGGTCAATGCTGCTTATCTACCGTTTTACTAAAGCAACCGACTAACAACCTCTCTCTCTCTTTTCTTTTATTTTTTCTTTTTTTTTATTTCTCTCTCCCGTTCTCTCTTTTTCTCATTCTCTCTCTCTCTCTCTCTCTCTCGTTTACTCGCGAACTACGCTGTGTAATCGTTAAATGAGCAAAGAGAACCACAAGATTTACTACTTTCGAACTTGCACGCGACCATTTTATTTGCAAATTACTCTCCCCGTGTTTGTAATATACAAAAGCAACATTTTATATGTCGGTACAAAGTAAATAATAAATTTCAAATAATCATTCGAAATGTTAGAATTCATTTGTGAATTTAATACGATTCGAATGATATGTTATTATAGTTTATCGTATAATTATATCAAATTAATTAAGAGAATAAGTTATTATATGAATAATAACTTACGTAAGTATAAGGAAAAGAATAATTTAAAAAGAAATTCCCCATTTGGAACGTGATCGTTTATACGAAGCAAATGAAACGTGCGTTACAAAGGTTAACGCAAGACTGAATTGTTTGCAAAGTTTTACCTGTGTTTACGTATCCCCAAGAACGTTTGGATTCTATTTTTCTTTATGTAAGTGATATTATTCTATGTTTTGAAATTCTTTCTATCGTCTTATAAATCAGAATATAAAAAATGTTTTTGTTTCTTACAACATTGAGATATAATAGAATTAAATTATATAGAAACTTATCGAAACTATACAGATAATAAAAATTAACTAGAATCCCATAATTTAGTGATATCTATTTTACCAAAAAAAAAAAAAATAAATGATCAACCTATGAAACAATTCTTATATTAAAGGATAAAAAATATTTTTATAATTAATATTTTATAACTAAATATATATATCCTATATTTATTATATCCTTTATTATATCCTATATTTAATCTAAGTTTTTTTTTTAATCAAAGTAACTTAAAAATAATATTACAAGAATTAAAATATACTTAAAAAGAAAACATAAATAACTTTTTGTATTAAAATTAAAATGATTAATATCAAATAGTAGATGATTGTTAAAAATTCCAAATAATTCGCTCCCACCCCTCGTTAAATTTCGATTTAATGTATTATGTTTTCTTATTTTTCTATTAAAAAGATATTCCTAAAAAAAAATAAGGAATTTAATAATATTAATAATAATTTATTGCAAAAGTAACAGTAGTTGTGTAAGCCGTCGTCAGTAACATAATAATCTTCCGTGGACAGTCATGCACACCCTGGGGTATATATATTCAAGCTCTCATTAACTGCATAATTAACCTTCTCTCGCATCGAAGAGCAGCGCATTAGATCGAATTGTGGGGGGTAATCGGGTGGCTCAATGGCGGCTCGGCCCTAAGCGTCGGCCCTACGCCCTCCTCCACTCTCTTCCTCCTCCTTCTCGTCTCTACTCTCTCGCCATTCTCTTCCTCTCCTCTTCTCTCCTCTCTGCTAACGTCTACTACTCACGGGGCCTGGGCTTGTGTCCGTGGAGCTAATAACCTTGCCTTGCTTCGTGATTGACGCGCCTATACCGGCTAATTATCAACAACAATCAATAATGGCCCCCGAGAGTTCCAACGCCACCGAGACTTACTCTCTTTACCACCACCACCACCACCACTACCTCCACCCCTTTCTTGATCCACTTCCCTTCTATATTCCCATACTACTACTACTTCCTTCCTTCCTTCAATATCTTTACTGTTTCTTATTAATGGGATACAATATGATTTTACGCCTTAGAAATTCATTTATCTAGATAATTATTTATATACGTACACATATTTTTTTCAACCCTACTATTTTATATTTATTATCTTTAATATAAGGATTTTATTTTTCGTTGTTTTTTCTTGAATGATTTTAATTCATATTTTTAATAGATAAAATTTGTTCTGAAAATAAGATATTTATTCAATTAGTTGTTTTTTTTGTTCACAAAATAAAATATATGCGAACTTTATATCATTGGGAAGTTGGACAGGTGATGAATGGATCTTGTTGAACGTTTCATAAGGATATTTTTTAGATAATATGTTTCTCTATTTAGTATTATAAATTAAGAAAAGATTGTTGATAAGATTATAATGAAAATATATTTATAAAGCAAATAAAATATTCCTATGTAAGACTTAAATATTTGTTAATCAACTTGTGATTATAAAAATAATTAAAAATTATTTTGTTTAAATTATTAAATCGACCAAAATAAATTCCACGTAGATGTTTGCATATCTTCATTTTGGACATTTTGAAAATTGATGAAAGATCGAAGGTCAAGTGGTGAAAGTAGAATTTCTGTAGTTTTGAATCTATAGAGGGTTGTTTCTACAGGGGAATATAAATGCATATATACAATATATACATATATAGTAAAGGGAAGTATACGGGCGTGTACCGCGTGCTGGGATACGTCTGCGCAATAATTGGTTTCGGTGGGACAGAGTAACCATCATCGTGATTAAATTCTACCAGGCAGGCGCAGAATGTCGGCGTGACGACGCATTTACCGCTAGATTCTGCCTCCCTCTCTCTTTCTGCTTAACACGTTCTCATTCTCTCTCTCTCTCTCTCTCTTTCTCTTTCTCATCTAAATCGTCTTCTCTTAAGGCGAATTGCGAGTTAAACTTCGTGATTTTGGATCTCCTGACCTCGAGTAGTTCGAGCTACTCCTAATTTACACACTTTATAAATGCCAATTAAGAAACTGATGTAAGACAGGTAAAAAAAAAACCTTAATTTTGTATTATAATTACACAAACATAAATTATTTGTTTTTTTTTTATAATGAATAAAATATTCAACGAAATTGTAAATGAAGAAAATAAAATGATCTTGATCATTTTGTATTTTAATTATTGCTTTAATTAAATTATAATATAAATATAATAATAAATTATTTAATAAATATTTTTGGTAATTTTAAAGTATTTGTTTTCGATAATATTTTTATCGTTAATGTGAGTCTTTTAATGAAAATACAAAAAAATAATTTAAATAAAATAATATATATATATATATATAATAATATTACATATATAATATTATTATATAAATTAATAATTTCAATACAAAAATATTAATTGAAATTTCGAATTAAAACTATCAATTTTTTAATATAAAATATTGAAATTATTTAATAAACGTTGAAAATATAAATTGAAAAAGAAAAAAAAAGAAATTAAATTAGAAATATGTCAGACAAAAAAAAAGTGTTGGTCATTGTCAGTATTACTAGGAGAAAAAGATAATAATCGCGAATAGTAGGTGTGAGTTTAAAAATTAAAATGTGTGAGTACAAGAGAGAGAAAGGGAAAGAAAGAAAGAAAAGAGTGTTCTATCACGTTTTAGCTACTTAAGAGATTGACACGAAAAGATATAGTATAATGGACGAAGTGGTTTCGACCTGTGCTTTCTCCTGCCCGACTCTCCTAGTGACTCTAATGGGCCAACACTGATCGCTGATAAATTTTAAAACGCCTAGGGGGCCCTTTTTGATTCTTCTTCAGCTGCTTAATCGAGTTAAGGTGCCGATTAAGAAACAGCCTGCCGTCACGTTAACGTTCAAGATCCTACCACATAGTTTAGTTATTGTCCTACCGTAAATCTTTTTCGATTAGTTTACTCAAAAAGATCTAACTAATTCTTTCTAATCATTTCCAAAATCAATAATCGTTGAAAACAAATTCATAAAAATGAATTATATATTTTTTTTAAATTAAATTATCGAAAATATCTTTTAAAGTATATGAAATAAAAACATTAATTTCATTAATAATCTATTCCCTAGTAGCACAAAATATTGAATACATGTGTATTTAATATTACAAAAAAATTTAATGTCTTTTTAATATTAAATACTACTAGGGTTTTTTCTTATTAATCATTTTAAGTAAAATAATCGAATTAAGGGAAAGAAACGAAAAGTTTTATTTCAATTTTACGATGAGATGTTTCACATTAAAAGTAAGATTTCAAATTGATGTAATTTTTCTACAAAAAAAAGAAAGTAATCTTTTTCTTGAAGTGAATATTGAAGGTGATGAAAAGATTGGAAAGAGTGTAACTAAACGTTTTCTTGGTTTCTTGTCAAGCAAGTAGATATTGCTAGGATCCAAGGTAGTAGGTAAGTATATCCTATAATCCGTCGGCGTTCGCCGTATTTGCGAGCAAAACGTCACGCGCGATAATTAATGCTAAACGGATTAACTTCCTCGAATGCGAGCTCTCTCGTATTAATCCGATTATAATGGACTGACGTTAACTGTGAAAGGTTTATTACTCTTTATGCTAAAAGAAGTCACCTATTCTATTATTGTTTGACACTACCATCATTTTCTATTGAAATTCGGTCACCGATGAATTAGAATCGTAATATTTCAATTAATATTGATAAATATATCGAATATGTAAAGTCGATATTAGATGTTACACGAAGTAAAAAAGAAACAAAAATTAAAACTGACACTAAGTTATTTCTGATTAAATAAGACTTGTAAAAGAGAGAGAGATAGAATGACGTTGATCAGCTAATGGGTGTATTTAAAGTGTTTGCGTGTGTGTATAAAGTAGATCTTTTAATCTAATATGTTTTTTTCGGGGGGACAAAACTACATATCATTTTTGTAATATTACAAGTCTAACTACGAGTTTAAATGTTGTCGAAGGAGAATAATTACTTTTGATAATCATCTAAGAAATTTAGAAAAATCTTACGAATATACATATTACATAATAAATAAAAATATATTATTAAAAAATTAAATACTTCGTATACGCTCTAATAAAATAAAGAAAAATATAAATATAAAATTATTTAAATAAAAATAAATAACCAATTTCAATACTCATTTATATAATATAAAAATAACCATCTACTTGCATGATAAGTTTTTACTTCCTATATCATATTAATTAAATTTATTAGAATATTATGAAAAATAAATAAATACATTAAAAATAGATTAAAATATAGAACAAAAAAAAAATAATGAAGGATAAGTAAGTCTAAGAGAACGTAGAACAAAATTTTGAAATTTAAGTAAGATGATAGAAAAATATTAAGAAAAATGAGAAAAGAAGGAAAAAGAGGGAAAGAGAGAGAGAGAGAGAGAGTATATGAAAAAGTAAGTTTAAGATATACTAGAAGAAGACGCAAGGTCTCGTTCGATCGTTTATACTTAAGCATGGCTGTCGATTCGAAATCTAATTTCCTTGATCGGCGTGGGAGGACAGGTCGAGACAAAGAGGGAGTAAAATCGGATGGGAAGAGAAAGAGAGGGGAAGAAGGGTATAGGAAATAAGAGAAAGAAGATGGTATGCCGTCACACAGAGGGCTTAGCTCGCCGACCAAAGAAGATTACAGAATTTGTCTTCTCGTGGACCGTCACTGGTTGTTCTCCTTCTCTTTTCTTCTACCCTCTTCTTCTACCAAGCATATATATATATATATATATATATATATATATGTCTTTCTCTCTCTTTCTTTCTCTTGATCTATCTATCTTTTTTGTCTCTCAATCTCTCTCTCTCTCTATTTCACTCTCGTCTTCTTCCAACGCTCGGAACCGACTCTTTCGGTTTTTATCTCCGGAACGAAACGCAATGGCCACTTTGCGCCAGGGCACAAAGTTTCGACGGAAATTTCTTCGTAAAAGCCCCGCTGTCACCTTTCGCGCGATTTAATCCGACGCACCATATCGATCCTCCTCTCCGCTAACCCGAGAGCGTAGCTCCTCTTCCTTCATTCCTACCTTCCTCAAAAAGAATGGAAGAGAAACCAAAGAGAGATAAATACAGGAGGAGGAAATCATTATTTTGTGTATATTTTTACTTTTTTAAATTATATTATATCATAATTTTTACGATTACTAATTGAAATGCACTTATATTAATTTACAATAAATCTGAGTTAAATTATTGGGAAATTTTGATCATAAATTTTATATATTTTCTTCCCATTTCCTTTTTTTTAATTTCTTTTGTCTAACAACAAACCAACAAATAAAGGATAATAAAATATTTTTTCATATTTGTATTTTTGTTCGAAGTCGTTCTTTTAATTCCCCTCCCCCCTCTCCTCTTTTCAATTTAACGTTCAACGAGAGATAAAAAAAAAGCAATGCATGAAACGTTTATATTTCCGTGGTATTTCGAGTTAAAGCCCAACAGCAGATAAATGTGTATTTTCTATGCGGAAGCAACGAATAAAATTCAATTTCCATTTTGAAATTTCATTCGGGGGACAAATTTTCAAAGTATTTCGAAACAACCGATGAAATTTACTTTTCTTTTATTATTTTACTTTTTGGGTATTTTTATATTTTATTTTCTTCGCGACAAGACATTGGTCGCGTTTTATAGCACTTATGAATCAAAAAAAAAGAATAAAAAACATGGCGCTTATCCCTCCCATCGAAACAGTCTTTGATCATCGTTCGAAACATGTATGGCCGAGTAATCCAGCATGTCTGTTAATAAAATTAATGAACAGGTTCCATATCGAGTCACTAATCCTTGCCTGTCTTCTCGACCGTTGGGTCCTGTTCGATAAAATATTGCAAGTAAGAGAGAGAGAATGAGAAAGATAGATTGATAGAATATATAAAAGAAAGAGATAAAATGATTCTTGATCGTTCATAGTCTAAGAAAGTATCAGGTTCGTCGATTATTCGCGTACCCAGTATCGAATTATTAAATTGTCAAAGTATGGTGGCGAACGTGTGTTAGGAAGCGTGTGCTCTTAAGAACTAGTTTTATCTTTCTATTTCTCTCTTATCTCTTTTCTCTTGTTCTCTCTGACTCTTGCCTTAGAGAAAAGGCTCTTAAGCTGTCATCAAGTTCTTGCCCTCGAGGATAAAGTTTCTTTCTAACAAACGGGTCAACGTACTTACTTACTTACTTACTTACTTACTTAGTTATTTACTTACTTAGTCGAAGGAGAGGTAACTTTGTTCTCTATATTGCCACCTCGTTGGATAATGAAAATGAAATTTGATAGGAAAATCATTGATATTTTTTCTTACCCGAAAATTTTCTTTTTGTGTTTGTTTTTTTATTTTTTAAATTATATTTCAATTTGCGTTTCGATATTTGTGACGCTTTTTTCTCGAAGGTATTTCGATATCTTGTAATTAAGTTATATCATTTATTTGTTCATTTAATTAAAAGGAGAAACAATTTTGTTATCTGTACGATTGTCCTATCCGTTAGATAATGAAAATGAGATTAATGATAGACGAATAATCGATTTTTGTTTTAATTATCTTTAATATTCCTAGCAGTGATGTTTAGCGAAAGAAATATTATTTGTTAATATTTTCTCGAAGAATTTTTCGATACACACAGTTTAGTTACTCGCTTATCACACTCGACTTAATTCGTTTTAATTGTATCACGCGAGGATCATTCTTAATCGGTCTTTGAAAAGTTTTGAAAATTTCAGAAGCACCGCCTCGAGTCGAATTAAGCTGATCGGGAATCAGGTTTTCGTTGAAATCCCTGGAAATACGAGAACCAACTGAATTTCCGATATTTCGTGCTTAAGCGTAACGGAAATATGACCATTTAAACGAACGAAAAGATGATAGATAAAGATATAAACTAAGAGACGGACGTATAAAAATGAAAAATAAAAAAACAAAAAGAAAAGTACAACACAAAAAAATTGAAAGAACATATTTTTAGCCGTCACGATAATACCCACTTTTGTAACTTAACTATTTAAATAATTTTGATGATTTTCAATTTACAAAGATTCGAACTTACGAACGAAAAGATGATTAAGCAAAAAGATTGAGACAGAAAGAAAAAAAAAACAAAAATTAAAAGATTATATTTTTAACCATCAAACCGTTCAAACTTTTTATATTTCCAACGTCTCTAAATAATTTTAATGATTTTTTTATTCGATTAGATTCTCTCGAGGTGTTCTTTTTTCTTTGTGGGAATATAACTGCACGTAGTACTTTAGGTATACAAACTTAGCTTGTAATAAAGGATAAAACAACTTTCTCCCCATCTTCCTCTCTCTCTGTCTCTCTCTCTTTCTCTGCCCCTCGTTATGGTTACCGGTTAATAATTTAATTGTTCCCTAGCGTGCACGCTTCATTGGGATATCTTAGCTGGGATCGGTGCACGAGCTTCGTTAACTTCCATACGAAAGGGATAATATACATAGATACGAGAGTATACACTTGGCGTGTTAAAATTCACATTTCGTTGCTCACCGTGCTCAAGAAATTCTCTTTAAAGATGATCAAGTACCTACATTAGAAATATTTAACATGCTAACTAACCTTCGTTTGAAATTATACCTAAGACCGTAATAAAACTGCTGACTCCGATCGATGATATCATACAAAAATACGAGGATGAGTTAAAAAACAGAAAAAGTGTTTATTATTGTATATTAAAAAAATAATAATAATAATGTGTGAAAGTTAGTTTTCAACCTATTAATGTATTATAATTTGATCTATCCTAATGAAAACGTTGAAATAAATTAGAACAATACTCCTATTCGCTTTGTCGATGTATTTAGTATACCGATTTTGAATTATCCAGGCGTCAATATTAATCGCGGTAATGACGTACTGATTGCTAATCGGTGCACAAATTACACGAATACCACCTTGCCGTGAACATCTGGATATATGTACTTATGTATATCTGTATTTCTCATTTGCCTATAGCTGGATAGTTAGATAGATAGCTAGATAGTTATATATAGAGTTATAGCAAGGGTTAACTATATCTATCTTCGTTTTCAACATTTCTCTCTCTCTCTCTCTCTCTACCTTTGTATGTGTGTAGGTGTGTGTGTATTTCTCTCTTTCACGTTCTGTCTTCGCTTTGGATTCGTGTCGTCTCGTCGACGACTATCGATCACGACTGAAACGTTTCGGGTATCTCTGCGAAGTAAAGTAGGTTCCGCGACGATTCCCGGTGTACGATTGATCGCCGACACCTGTGCACCAATTACTACTCGTGAGCTTTGATCCGACGGTAATTCGCTTTAATTGCTAAGCTTCTCTCTCTCTCTCTCTCTCTCTCTCTCTATCTATCTATCTATCTATCTATCTATCTATCTATCTATCTATCTATCTATCTATCTATCTATCTGTCTGTCTCTCTCTGTCTCTCTCTGTCTCTTATGATTGCTATCTATCTTCCATGTGTTTATCTCTATTTTATTCTTTTCAGAAGTTTCTTTTCATTTTTTTCTATCAGAAGCGAGACGATTGGTATAAGCAACACTATACTTTACGATTACCCCTGTTTCGATAAAAACTTTATAGAAATTTGTATTATCCTTTCTTTCTTTTCTTTTTATTTTGCAAATAAATGCAAGGAATATCTTCAAAATTACGCGTGTTTTATATTTAATTTCGTATATATATATTTTTTTCTGTACAAACACAAAATAAATCGAATAAATTTAATTCAACAGATTACCACCCTTTGTACCATTTACTATTTACAATTTCTTAACAAAATTTCATCGTATAAAATTTAAATCGTTATTAGGATGAATTATTATTATTATCATCATTGTTAATATTATTATCCTTATTTTCAATCGAATAATTTTGCGGAAGACCTTTAACTCGAGATAATCGATTTCTTTTCGTTCTTTCCATCCTCGCATACACACACATACCACATTTATAAACATACAAACACATAACGAAACGAAACTAAACGATACGAAAAGCTTGATAGAATTGATAGGATAAAAAGGCGCATGCGCGAGTTTCCCGTTTTTCAGTTGGATCACCAGAAGATTCACCTTTTTAATTTAGCGCTCGGACAAATAGCGCTCTAGGGTAAACAAACGACGTTCGTTTAAATCGAACGTATCGAGGTAAAATAAAAATTTCTCGAACACCCTCCCCCCCATCTATCCATCTCCCATCCAGCCCTCCCATACCATTAGCACCCCGCGATCCCTCTCCCCACCATCGGTTCCCAGCAAACCTCTGACCCCTCCGCCCTCATCCCCCTTCAGATCCTCGATTTCCAACCAAATGTTATAACGCAAATTGCTGCTGCCGAGTTACTCCGCACTCCGCAAAAGTAAATTTGATAGAAATTTTATCGAAAAAGTGCGCGAAACGTAATTAATGAAGCCCGTTTATTCGTCGGAACTTTTACCCCTTCCCCCTCCTCCTCCTCCCCCTGTCGTCGTCGTCATCGTCGTCCGTCGGCGGTTGAGCTCCTCGTGCAACCCGTTTTTGCACGTAGACCAGTTTCACGTTTATTCGATGGCCCCGTGAACGTTCGACCAAAAAACAAGCTATTCTCGCAATAAACGGGTATGAAATTACACGTAATTGCTTGCACCCCGACCTCTCTGTTTCTTTCTTTCTCTCTCTCTCTCTCTCTCTTTTTATTTTTTTTTATTTTTTTCGTATACACACATATACAGCCTTGTACGATGGTGTGTATCTGCAAACACGCATGTACACCATCTACCTACTATTGTTTTGGTCACGCGATCGAAGTTACCCCCGTTTTATAACAAAGTACTTTTGCGTATGGCACACGTTTGCAGACGGTGTCACGATCTTTTTCCCGTAATACAGACATTAGAATGAGTAAGAGAAAGAGAGGAGAAAGAGAGAGAGAAAGAGGATTTCCTTTAAATGATTAAGAAAAAAGTAGTATGGAAAAAATGAAGTGATAATCTTTAAAAGTATTGTAAAAAAAAATTGTAAGATTTCAGGATTAAGATAGGTGTAATTTCTTTTTTTGTGATATTAGAACGAAAAGAAAAATAAAAGTAACGAATTGAAGGTGAAAATTTTAAAACAATCTCACTTACGAATCAATTTATTTCAAATTAAATTCACGTAAGAACTCTCGAGAAAGCAATATACATCTCTTTTTCTTTCTCTCTTTTAATATTATTATTTAAATCAGGGCTAAATAAAAAACCTTCAAGCATAAAGCTTAACGTTAACTTACATTAAGATAATGTAACAACGTAGTAATATGCATTAATAATAATAATAATAAAAAAAAGAAAAGAAAAAAAACAAAAATGAAACACGAAAGAGAAAGATAAAGAGAAAGAGAGAGAGAGAGAGAGAGAGAGAGAGAGAGAAAAAGAATGAAAGGAAAAATTAAAAATAAAAAAAAAAATAAAAAGAAACTAATCTCGAACGGTGGACTTGGCGTTTTGCATTTTAACGAGTTCTCCGCTTGTGAGTAAAATTATTCACATACACACACACACACACACACGTGTATTTATATATGTGTGTGTATAGAAACATACGCCATAGAAGAAAGTAGAAAGAGAAAAGAGTGTGATAAAGATAGTAGAGGAGAAAAAGAGTTTAGTTTAATCGTCCAAACGATGCCGATAATTACCGTATAAACCGAAAGAAATTAATCAAGACGTTAAAGGAACACCTGTTCTCCAATTATCCTAATGATTCAATCGTGTATACTCTTTTGCTGCCTTCTCAAAAAGGTGATCCGTCTTACTTGACGATACTAGATTGGTTAACTTCGTTTTAAGATAAAACTTCCTTAAAAGAAGATAAAAAGGACAAAGATACATATATATATATATACACCCACCCCATAACCACACACATGCACATATACACACACACACTCACACATACAGAAAAAAAATAAATAAGAAGGAAAAAGAGAGGATGATGAAAAATAAGAAGAAGAAGAAAGAGGAGAAGGAGAAGGTGAAGAAGAAGATGAAGATGAAGATGATGAAAAAGAAAGCAGATGATGAAGGCACGATCCATTAGTAGGCACGTCAATTCACTCTTAAGAAGCGACTGACTTAAAGCCGCTTCCATCTAATTCTTTTTTTTCTTGTCTTATTTTTTTCTTTATCATGTATATATATATCTTTCTTCCTCTTTCTTTAGATTTTTTTTTATCTAAAGAAACCGTTCTCCTCCGTACTTATTAGCAGAGACTACGCTGTTCAGCTTTTACCTATCCTTCTCGCACGCGGTATCATAATTAATGATAATTCGATTAGCAGGACAAGATTGGACCACGACTAAGCAGACTCTTTCGAAGTTATTCTTCTTCCTATTTTTTTTTAATGTTTTTTGTTTTTCTTCTTTTTTACATTTTATTTTCATTCGTTTTTTTTTGGTTCATTGTCTTTTTAAATAATATTTATTTTTTATTTTGTTTAATTCATTTACTCACCTCCACTCCTACTTCTCACAAATATAGAAAATTTAATTATTTATCTTTTTCTTTTTTTTATTTTAATTTTGTTTTTTATTCCTGTCTTTTCCGAATATTTTGTTTACGTTCATTTATCCCTCAAAATATCACCTCTTCACGTTATTATTCTCTCTCCATTATTATTTCTTTTATTTTTATTTTATTTGTTTTTTTTTTTAATTATTATTTCTTTTTGTTTTTTTAGTTTCTTATCAAGAAGCAGCTACCACGAGTAGTATCCTTTTGTCATCTGGACAGATGGGCATCTCGATCTGACGTCGGCGATTAAGAATCAATTAACGTCAACCTTTGCCAAAAATCACACGTCACCCTTCTCTCTCTCTCTCTTTTTCTTTCTTTCTTTCTTTTTCTTTTTCTTTCTCACTCAGTCCCATCCTCCTTCCCTTTCTCTTTCTCTCATCATCGTACAACTTATGTGAGATTAATTGGATTGATATTGAAATTTATTTCTCGATGTAACTTTTTATAAACTTTATCATGTTCAACCATAATGATCCCTCATGGAAATTTATTGCAACAAATTTGTTTTCTTTTCATGTATTATTAAGTAATGTTTAAGTAAATGTTATTCTTTTCGTTTCACTACTTTTTTTAAAATAATTTTTATCCAATTATTATTTTCTTTTATATTTGCGTATGCAATGAATTTTCGAGTTCCTAATGCCAATTATTATTAATAATAATATTTAATAATAATGATATAATAATAATATATAAAAATATAATAAAAATATACCCCACGTGTCTCGTTACGATTTCAATTTCTCCTATATCTTCCCCCACCTAACATAGTCATTTTATTTTATTAAATTTATTATTAGCGAATAGTGTAATTTTGTTCTTATTATTTTATTTGACAGGAATAAAAGAAAAGTTCCGTTCCTCTCCCCCCCCCCCCCATTAGTTTCGTACGACTTCGATTATGTGATTTTTTTGTTATTTTCCCATAACTGTTTTACTTTTATTAGGCCCCTAAACTCGTCATTGTTTCTATCCGTCTCTTTCTTTCTCAATTCACCCTCTCGTGGTCTTCTCTCTCTCTCTCTGTTTCTCATTCGATAACGGTAGTAGCACCCGTACAAAATTGTTTTGTCGATTCTGACCTTTCCACCGAAAGTGTTGCGTCGATACGTGCACCTGCACGAAACGCGAACGCGGTAGGTAGAATGACACGAAAACGACGCTCGTTTTCATTGCTCGAAGGATAAATTCGACCTTCCAGACGAAAGTGTGCCTCGAAATTGGAATTATTGGATATACGTTTACTCGATGACCGACATATATATGTACATGTTCATGTGTCTGTGTGTATTTGTGTTTATATACAACCATATCTATCTATATACATTAATAATATTTATGTGAGTTAACAGTTACGTCATTTAATCATCGATTATCTAATCGTTTAAATCGATCTTATTTAATGTCATTTCGTATTAATTTATTTGACAAATTTTTATGGTAAATTTTGTAGTCATATACGTCATATAATCATTTTATCTTTTAAGTTAAAATTATTTAACTTATTAACAAGTATATTTTATTACTTATAATATATTGAATATTTTTTTTTTAAATAAAATTTTATCTTAGTAAATTTAAGGATAATCTAATCATCTATATTGCAACTTCTAAAATATAAAAAATTAAAACACGTATTCATTACGATTTGTAATATTAAAATAATACAAAAAAATGATTCGTTTAAATGTTTAAGAAATAAAAAAACTATTCGTAGTAAATCAACGTAAGTAAATTGGAAAATGAGAACCTAAATTCACATATATGTGCATGTTAATATATATAAACATACATTCGCCGTATATAATTATGTATATGTATAGATAGTTAGATATGGGAGAAAAAAAGTCAGTGGGAAAGACTTTCTAAAGGGCTTCGGTTTGACTATACTCGGACTGCGAATTAACGCGGCTGCCGTGTCGTCGGAGTTGAGATCGTCAACGATAATAACGATTTTCCAATTATACGCTAACATTACCGGCAAGCTATCCGTGCGACTTGAACGACACATACACACACACACACATATAATATCCACCCACACCCACAAATACACAGGACGTATATACACATTTGCAAAATAATCGGCAGACACGTATCTACGTAGCTGTTTTTAATGATATGTGATGATAGCCGTATAGTAAAAATACACGCACGAGGCCAATCAATTTATGCTGACATCATTCTCAAATATTATATCCAAATATTAAATTGAATTATTTCCATTTTAATCTTGAACATTTCTATGATAAAATTAAGAGAATAAATTATTTTCAAAAAAGAAAAATAACTCATATTCTCTTTAATGGGTAACGAGCGTGCACCGTCGGACCATTCAAACGATTATACCGTACTACCTAAATAACCCTAATTCATTCTAATTTCAGATAAAAATCATTGTATTAAAAAGAATACAATATTGTAATCTGATTTAAAACAAATGACACATTTTAAATTATTAATACAATATATCAATGATATTATCAAATTATTTTCATAAAAAAATAAAACCTTTACGAATTGAATAATAATAATAATCAAATTAAATAACACAACATAATTTTAATAAATAATAAGTCTTTTAATTTTTTAATTAAGTCAGAGTTTTAATAATTAAAATAAAATAATAAAAAAATATGAAAAATATTTTTAAAGAAATGTTGATTGAAAAAATATTTGGAAAAAATATATTAAAAGAAATACATGTATGTATGTATGAATGTGTATGCGTGTGCATGTGTGTACGTGTGTGATAAACAAAGGAGTACCAGCGTTCTCCTGAGTCTCGCGATTATTGTCTTCCATCTCTTGATGATTCCTTTTGTGATTAGCCAGGCCAAGTATAGCATCGATGCTGTGTCGTGGGGTGCTGCTGGTTGGTTTTGGCAGGACAAGGTCCTGACTGTTTTGCGAGCTCGTTTCAACGAGCTGCTGCGAATCCATCGCCGTGTTAAATATGACAAATCCGAAGAAGAAGATGACGGAATTATTATGATGATGATGATGTCACTGATTTATCGTGAACCTTTTAGGTAGTTTTTTGATTATATTTTGATTTTATTTTTGATCCATTCGATTGAACGACAAGTTCACTTTCCGAGTACGAGACAACACACGTTTTAGCGTAGAAAACAACGAGAGGACATTTTTGGCGTTCCACGACGCGTGAAACAACCCGTGTTTATTTTCTTTTTTTTTCCTTTTTTTTATTTTGCTCAATCGTTTCTCACACGTTATGAATTTTCAAGGCCACTCGTAAGCAATTAAACGATTATTACAGTTTATAATATCAATGAATTTATTTCCAATGTCATGAGAATAATTTATTATTTCACTGTCCGAAATATCACTTGTTTCTTTTTTAGAAATCAAACTAACGAATTATCTTCACGATGACATTTCACGGTGAAAACAAACGCACCGTTTTACACGGATCTTGTCATATTATTTAACACCGCACCAAAAAAAAATATATAAAAACAAATCACCCCTCTCTTTCTCTCTCCCTTCCTTTTTCTTCTTATCTCTAATCTTTGTAGCACAATTAACAATTTTAATTAGAATCCTTTTTCTTGACGTGTCAATAACTCAAAACACTAGGTTGAAATATAAAACTTGGTTAGAATTAATCACTTACTAAGTATAGTTTTTTTTTTTTTAGTTAAAACTGTTAAGATCTTGACACGAGTTAGGTGAAAATTGTAATGATCTTTGGTTCGATAGATTGTGATTTCTGTCTTCTGTTTCCTCTCTCTCTCTCTCTCTCTCTCTCTCTCTCTCTCTATCTATTGCTGTTTGCTTCTCTGTCTCCCTCTCTTTCTCTCTCTCTCTCTCTGTCTCTCTTTCTCCGAGTGTGTATATCTGTCTCTCTTTAACCCAAAATTCGTAATGTCGTATGTAAGGGATCGAAGGTTTGAGAAGTGAGAGAGCGTGCGTCCTACTCGAGGACTAGCCGGCCGTCGTCTAGCGGGGTGGCCTTTGTTGCAGCTGCACACAACTACTCTTAGTCGAGAGAGCCCACACGATAGATAGATAGAACCGTGAGGGAAGAAAGAGGAGGGAAGGAGGGGAGGTGGATCCTGGAGTTAAACGTAATGGGCGTGGTTTAGATCGGCCAATGGTAAGAAAGCCCGAGGTTCCTACTAACCAATGATAGTAGAGATCGACGAACATGGCGAGTCAGTGGTGCTCAATCCCACTCTTACATTTTATTCTTTACCCAACCTCCAATCTGATATTCTAACACGGTGGGGAGAGTTTTCGGCTTGCGTTAGACTCCGAAAGGGGTGGAATGGTCGAACGACGAGTTTTCTTCTGGCTTCTGTGACAACCTACGTGCGTTTCCACTTTCTCTACATTTGTATATGTGTGTATGTATATATGTATGTATGTATGGATGGATGGATGGATGTGTGTAGATCTTTAGTAGACTGTGTGTATGTTTGTGTAAGAGAGGAGGGAAGTGGTAACGGATTGTAGATGTGCGCAAAAGCGAACGTACCGAGGGTTGGTTTTCACTGATATACAAACGTTCTCAACATACGCACATATACACCTTAATATACTTACTTGTACACACACCCATATGTATATATATATCTACTTACACAGATTTAGAACGAGTGAGACGAAATGCGCGTAAACACAGAGTGTACGAGGGTGCCCGGTGTGGGTTGATTCTTGCGGCGGATTCTGGCATCCCCTGTAATTGCCAGAAATGAGGTAAAGCTTACCGCTTACGCCGAGCCTTCCATGCTTCTGTGTGTATACGTGCTTCATACATTTCACTGACTTCGGACTACCTCAGACGTAGATTCCTATTAATGTTCTATATATATCATTTACGATGATATCATTTTAAAAGATTATTCATAATGACCGATTACTTATATTTTATTATTATTATTTTTATATAAGAGTGTACGTCTAACGAGAACTATATTTGATAATGCAAACAATTCTTTCTTTATCGTTAATAGAAATATTTTCTAACAAAGTTTCAATCGATCTATCTACGAAATTAATATAAATGAATTTGTTCGAATAAGAATTAAACGATTCATAATATATATATATTATTTTTATTTCTATTTAATGGCAAAGCGAGAAAAATATTAAAATGCGAATTTGTACACAGATTTTTATCTTGAATTTACAATGGAGAAAGAACTTTTGTTATCCAATGAGAGAGAGAGAGAGGATGGAGGGGTTGATGGAAAAACAAGAAAGAAGAAAAAGAATGAGAAAAAGTAGAAAGAAAGAAATAAAAAAAGAGGAAACGAGTGGATAACAGATTTTTATCCGCGCAGAACGTTCCTTTCATGAGTTTTCTGGATTTGCCTGGTGACAAAGCAGCAAAAAGCGGGAACGCTTTTCCGGTTAGCAGAACTGGCGCGCGTCGAGCTTGGAAATTGTTTCTTTTCCATTCCCGTAGACCAAAAACCAACGAGAGGACACAAAATAAATCCCTGTTTCCCATTCCACGCTCGATTCCGCGTATCGTCGTTACCATTTGGCGTTTTAGCCTGGGGGGAAGTGTACGCCCACAAAACCGCGCGACAAAAGATATCCGCCTCTAGCGAAACACACAGTAGCTTGCTCAAAATCGATCTAACTATATCGAGCTAAATTATACGTTGTTGCGGATGAATTCACGTTTCGGCCGTTAGAATAAAAAAGAACTTTCCCTACTTCCTATGGATTTCTATTACTTTGTATACAGTTTCTAATATCAAAGATACCATTGGATAGATCAATTTCTTTTTGCCGATTCTATTTTAAGATGAAGATTTTCTTATGTTGGTTTTACTTAATGTTAGTGTATATTTATATTGAGGAATACAGACATTAATAAAAATGTTCAAATATATTTTTAAAGCGTTATAAGAATTTTAGTTATTATGGGAATATGATAATTTAATTTTAATTAAAAATATTTTTCAAATTGAAATTACAAGAATTAGGGATAATATAAAATATAAAATTTGAACAAATATAAAAAAGAAATTTATTAAATTTGAAAAAATTGTTGAAATATAAAAATTAGAAATTACAGGAAAGGTATGTTAAATAAAAAATGTATATTCTTCTGATTAAAATATATTTTGAACCGGTGAGATGTATTTAATAATAGGAGAAAGGATCGTGACACGTGTAGTTAGAACGAATAAGGGAGAAAGAGAGAGAAAGGATAAGAGATAAAATCTCGGTAAAGGGTCTCTCTTGAAGGACAACAACAATGTTCCCACGAACGTGCCGTGTCACATAGAATTTACTTATCTCTGCTCTTCGCGAATATTCCGAAGAGTCGACAACAACGATTCCTAGACAACGCCATTTTCCAGCCCGCCCAATCTCGGCCACCAATCTTGTTTGTGGCTCCAACGTTAGAAACACAGACAGAGATAGACAAAAGAGATAGAAAGAGAAAAAAGAGTAGCTATGGAGAAAAAGCTTTTAAGTCTCTAGTGGAAATCAGATCAGAGTTGCATTTAACCGGATCCCACTTACAGCGATAAATATCTGACAAAGAAAGAACGAATGAGAAAGATAGAGATAAAAGAGTAGAAAGAATTAGGAAGCAACGGTATTAGATCAACTACATTTATTTTCTAACTTTGGCTTCGTTTCTATACCTATCCCTTCTCACTCGGCACTT
Source organism: Polistes dominula (assembly GCF_049000335.1). Classification (NCBI taxonomy): domain Eukaryota; kingdom Metazoa; phylum Arthropoda; class Insecta; order Hymenoptera; family Vespidae; genus Polistes; species Polistes dominula. The sequence continues at coordinate 7,220,037 of NW_028300925.1, read as the reverse complement.
TACTTCCAGTTTTAGCTAATTTAAACCCCCAATGTTTGATCTTTTTAAACTTTTAACACAGGACGTTCTTTCATGCTTTTTTTTCTTCTATCTATCTATCTATCTATCTTTCTCTCTTTTTCGTTTTCTTTTTTCTCGTCTCTCAAGTGGCTCGATGGATTACTAACCAGACGGTGAAAAACTCAGGTAGCTAGGACGGTTAAACGGTTTCAACCTACCTCCTCCTATTTGAAGCAAAAAAGTGTGTACGTATCTCCAAACGTATAACCGAAACTCTCTTTTAAGCCATTTTTCTGGGAGCCCTTATAACTCCGCGATCCTATACTTTTAGGTAAAATGATGTTTCAATTTTGTTCACCAAAGGTAAGCTGCAATTATGGCAACGATATCCTAATGAGAGTAGAGGAAACGTTTTTTTTGTTTCCTTTTAAAAGTGCACTCTCTCCAGTTGTTTTTGACGAGTCACGACGAATCTGATCGTATGGGTACATTTATTGGATTTTTATTGAATAATTTTCCGTCAGAATGATCAAATAAAAAAAAAATTAAAAAGAATAGAAATGGCGAAACTAAAAAATTGCATTTTGCTTGACAACAAAAATATTTGTTCCTTTCGTATTTTTATTTATTTATTTTTTGTCAAAAATTATATAAGTCGCTAATGACATCATTAATTTAGTATGTTATTGATTAGATTGATACATTTAAAAAATTGGTGGTTGCTATTCTGAATATAAAAAATTTTCGTTAGAGTTGTAATAAAATTAGATACGATTCAACTTTTAATTAAAAATACTGTAAAATTATTAATCATACTTAAATAAAAATGTTGATTTATCAAACCATAAATAAACGTAAGTGATTAATTTGTTTGTCAAAAAGAAGTAGATAACGTAAAAAAAATCGTTTGGATTGATAAAAAAAAAAGAAAAAAAAATAAGAAACGTGAAACATTCAAGTAAGTAAGTAAGATATTTTTATCCAATCGAGGGATCTTAGGTGAAATCTAAGTAAGAATTCTACAACAATATAAAGTGAGCATTGAGCCTGGCAAATCGGCAAACAAAGTGAGATAGATCCGATCTTTCGATCGCCGTGAAACGTATGTTTGAAAATCGTTCTAGCAAAAACGGAGCGGATTCTCGACTTCATTGTAAACACATTGTCGGTCTTTAAGGTCCTCGGCCTGATCGTCCGATTCACAACAATGGCGCGTGTCTTGCTCGTCGAAAGGAGCAACGTTATTTCTTTTTTTTCTTTCGAGAAAAAGAGAGAGATATGCGAAAAATCTGACACGAGCCGGCATGAATAAAAGCATCGTCTATAACAATATAAAAAAAGAAAACTAGAGTACAGTATTCTTTTCTTAGAGTTGATCATGAGAAAATCTATTACAAAATGATGACGAAGAAAAAAAAGAGGAGGAGAAAAGCAGCTGCGTGTACTAGATAGACTTGTGGACCCTAAGATGACCGAGATAAGTCTAATTTCGTTGTGTCGGCCATTGAGAAAGTTTCGTTCGAGAATCAGGAGTTTAATCCGCTTCAATTTTACCCCAATGAACGATCCATTTTATCTACAGAAAAAAAGAAAGAAAAAGAGAGAGGGGTGGAAGAAAAATTTTTCTCTTCGTTTATTTTCGAAGAGGTGCGAAGAAGAAGAAGAAGAAGAAGAAGAAGAAGAAGAAGAAGAAGAAGAAGAAGAAGAAGAAGAAGAAGAAGAAGAAGAAGAAGAAGAAGAAGAAGATGAAGATGAAGAAGAAACCAGTGCAGTATATCGTAAAACGGGTAGCCAAGAGATCTGTACAGAATAGAAAATAATAATAAAAAGAATCGAATATACACACCATTCACATTTCATCTCATTCCCACTATCCTCTCGTTTTTTCATAAGAAGAAATGGAGAATGAATGAATGAATGGTCGTTGTTTGGTGAGTAGAAACCGCGGGTGGTGTTTTCCTTACCATTGTAAACCACAGACAGATCTCACAACACAAGTTTTTAGAACAGGACTAAACACCACTCGGCGGGTGGCTCATCGAGAATAGTATTTATGTCTACTTACAAGGATTTTTCGGATTTTCGACGCCTAATCTCTTGTCTATTATGGTATTTATATAAATATACATATATGTATAATATGTCTTCTTATGGTATTTGGATACAAAAAGAGATTAGATTGAACGAGATGATTGTGTCGGATGAATATCTAAATTATATTTCACATTTTAATCTATCTTTATTCATTTTAATATTCTTTTCATATCCAATCAAATATTTGATCTAATATATTAATCATTTGTAATTCGTTTATAATAATTATATTATAACAAATGTAATTTAATTTTTACGAATGAATAATATTTTACATATTTATCAACTTATTTGACAGTGAAGAAAAAGAAATAGAAAAAATTTAGATTGCATTAAACATAGCACATTTTTTTATTTATTTAATATATAAAATATTATCACGAAAATTGTCAAGAACTCAAATATATTCGAAATAATTTAAAAAAAGAATACATCAAATCGATATCCAAAATCCCGTTCAAAGATCTTTCATAAACTAATTAAAAATTCGTCGATTTGTTTAATTATCATATTATTATACTTATTAACACGAAGTCAAATTAATCTTCCTAAATAAAAAAGAAAAGAAAAATAGAAGAAAAAAAAACAAAATGAAATAGCCTGGAGAGTCAAATTTGTTGTTACGAAACTTGTGGAACGTCTTTGGATGGCAACAGACTATGAAAACCACTGAAAGTGCGCAGCACATTCGTAGAACAAATTACGTTCGTAGGCCACAGGACAGGACAGGCCAGGACAGGATAGGATAGAGGACAGTACAGGATAGGACGAGATCGAGCGTCATCGTTGCTCCCGGTTGCAAAGGGTTTTTCTATCTCTCTCAAACTCAACCATTCTCTCTCACTCTCTCTCTCTCTTTATGTACCCACCTACTAGCAGCAGCCTTCTCCAGCTATCTCATCTTCTCCTTCCCCCACCACGTAACTCTGTTACCCTCTCTCTCATTCTCAGCATATCTCTGTCTCTCTCTATTCATCTCTTGAATCCTCCTCTCGCGTTCCTCCATCCGTGGTACTCCAGCTTAATTAACTGTGTATACACTGCCGTCAACTCCTACCGTTGTCTTGCTCCCGCCAATTGGAGCCCAGTACCGTTCACACAGTTAGAGAAAGATACACATACATACATAACACACACACTCACACATATACATCTCTCTCTCTCTCTTATATATATATATATGAATCTATATACAGCGTATATGTAGCAATGGGTTTGCACACAGGTAAACGATACTAGCGACACACGTAAACGAGGTATCCCCGTTTAATTCTCGCGGCATGATTTCATCAAGTCAACCATCTCTCTGTATTTACTCTTTCTCTCTCTCTTTCTCTATCTCTCTTTTTGTCTTTCTCTCAGTGTTGATCTCTTTTACACTACCACTTCTCGAATGTACTCTCTCGTTTCGGTATTTCTCTTATAACCTTCTATTTCTCTCTCTCTTTCTATTTCTAGAACATGTTTGTCTCTTTCTATTGTTTTCTCTCTTCTTCTCTCCTTCTTTCTCTTCTCGTTCTTGTCCAACATAGACTAGAAACACTTTCTCTCTCTCTTTCTCTCTTTCTCTTACTTTGTCTTTCTTTCTCTCTTACTCTCTTACATCTCTCGAATTTTGTAATGAACGGCAACTTGACAATCTGGGAGACGAGGGATCATCGTTACTAGCATCAGGCTAATCTGTCAGGAACAATAGAGAACGCGTGGGGCGTCCGGAAATGAAACGCTCCGACTCTCAGGCTCGATTTGAGAAGTTAACAAAGTTTCTATGTGTGTTTATATATACCTGTCTGTGTCTGTGTATTTGTATGTTCAAAAGGTGACCGACCGTAAATGGTCACTTGCATTTCGAAACCTTTAGCTTTAACTTGATTCCTTGTTTTTCTTATATATTTTCTCAATTATTTTCTTTTGTTTTTTCTTTTTTTTCTTTTCATATAATTTTCTTTCCTTTTTTTTTTATTTATTTATGATTATAAATTCATTTGGAGTTTTTTTTTTTTAAATATCGAAAGAAAATATTTTGAAATCGTTAAAGTTTGACCGTCATCGAAGTTTGTCATCGACGTCATCGAGATGCCCTTGACCCTTTACTTGCATACATGCTTTCCACAATCGATATCATATATTTTACATGATCGAGATACGTGGTTTACTCGACCACGAATAGAAAAGCTATTTTCAAATATGTTCACATTTTTAAGATTTTATATCAAATATATATATATATTTGAATAATTCTCTTAAAAAAAAAAAACGAAAAAAATAATAGAAACGTAGAGGAAGAATCGTATTCTTTTTTTTTTAATTAAAATTACACGAACTATACAATCTAGACTCGTATGAAAATCTTGTAAACTATTAAAACGTTACATCTAAAAATTCTCTCAAAAATATTTAACCCAAAGTAAACTTCATTCTAAGACCAAAGTGTAGATAATTTTTATTAAAAAAAAAAATAAAAAATAATCACAGAACCAAAGTATTAAAAAATACAAGTAGATGAAAAAAAGGAAACAGAATCGAAGTGAAATCTCTTGGATGGGTGACGCCTCTGTTTTGTCGAGGGTAGAGTAGACGAAAGCGAAGCGGGGGGAGAGTGGTGATGGTAAAGGGGTGCGAAAGAGGGGCGAGAGAGAAAGAGGGGGGTGAGGAGGAGGTGAAAAAGCGATACAGATAGAAAGAAGAGGGGTGTAGAAAAGTAGAGAAAGAGAGATCAACCGTGGCGAGCATATAGAAAGAAAGAGTGAGAGAGATAGAGGACGATTTGGCGCTGTACAAAAAGCACAAAATTAAATTTCGGTCCCCCCTTGCGCATGCAATATACGAAACTCCGGGTATGTGGCGCTTGAAGCGGGAAGGGACACGAGGTCCTCTATCCAATGGCGTTTAGCGGTACGTTAACTATCATTCGGTCTTTGCCCTGGGGCCAATCCGCTAACCCGTGTTTACCGATGCCCCGGGCGTTGTTAAATAATCTATGGGACCGAGTCCCGGGGTCAGATGATACTGCACGTTGGTTTACTGCAAGTAATATTAAAATAGTAACTGCGAAGAATTAAGTATGAGATTCTAACGTTAGGAAAGAAACGATTTGTTGTCATGTCAACGATTATCGTACAATCCTATTTGTCATATGTTTTATCAAACTAAACTTTTAGTTTTTTATTTGGTCTAGTCATTTAAGTTTGTCTTCAGGGGGGTTTTCTTGGATTTTGTAAATTGGTGTAAATAGAATATTTTTGAACTATGAAATGCTTTGATAGGTTTAATGTAGAATGTGTATAGAACTAACGGGTATTATATTTTTTGTTATAGTTCGTGAGATGAAGATTAAACATTATCAGATTTGAGAATCGATTTGCGAAAAAGTCTTTATCGTCGAATCTGATCAGTCCGCAGATGGACAGTCTTGTTTCCTGCTGCGTGCATATGCCAAGGATAGGAGTGCACGTTCTAAACTTGCGACGTATTTATCTCTGTTGGATACCTTTGTAGCTAACATGGGTGTACTCTTTCGTGCCATGTGTTCCCTTTAAGTTTCTTCTTCTTCTTCTCTTTCTCTCTTTTTCTCTTTTTTCTTTTTTATTTCATTCTTCAAACGCGTCCCTACACTCGCGAGATCATCTCGCGAGGTACTTCCGTTCGTTAATACTTTTGCTATTCTCCCCGATCAGTGATTATTATGAAAGGAAAGATTTGATATATATCGCCCACTCGTAATTCCTATGACGATTAAATCGAAAACGCGAAATCGTTTAATTCCGTTATCGTTAATACGTCATTACGCCCACCATTCCGATATAATTTTCAATTTACGTTCGCCCCGCGATTTCATTCTATAGTATATTATTCATATACACTCACACATAATAGATATATATGTATATATACGTGTATATTTTTGCTCGTATATATATATATATGGATATGTATATAGATAGTATATAAAACGTGGTTATTTCATACGATAATTTCTCGACGGTCGTCTATAGATCGATTGCCGATTAAACAACATTTCGATTCACTCGATCGAGTCACTTTGTTTATTTATTTCGATAGACCAACGTACATAAACTTAAATATTGTATATTATACATTAAATGGTCCGAAAAATTTCTATCGATTGATATTTATAATACAAACACGATTGTTTTTTTTAGTATAAACGAACATTTTTCGACTTGTTCTACCTATCCGTTGTTCGAAAAGTTGAGTACATTTTTTTCACGATCGGCAACAATTTTTCGGACAATCGTAAGACTGTAAATTGTTAAGAAAATTATATTACCAATTTTGAGAAGAAAATATATTCGATTAATTAGAAATATCAATCGCGAGTATTCATAAAATGGCACGAATTTTTTCAAGCAGCTTGTTAAAGTTTGTTTGTTGCAAAATATGCAACAATGCAAAAAAAATAACAAAAATTTATTTTTCCAAATTTTAAACGATCCAATAGAAAACAAAAAATAAAATAAAAAGAAAGAGAGACTGAGAAAATTTGCAAAAAAAATAACGAGAGGGGGTGAAAAAAATTTACTTCTTCCGTGTTCCACGAAACCGTCCCTTTTTTCATCTTTTTTCTTTTCACCTATTCGTCGAGGAAAAGAATAAGAAAGAAAAAAAGAAAAAGAGAAGAATAAAGAGAGAGAGAAGAAAATATATACACCTACTCAGCTTTCGTCGCGCGAGACAAATTCACGCGTTCGCACGCGACCAGGGGCTTTTATGGCGGTGAATTCAGCTTTACAAATCCGATGTTCAGGCAACGTTCGTTCGGTGCGTTGGGATTCAGGAACGGAGAGGAGAGGAGAGGAGGGGAAAAAGTAGGAAAAAGAACGAGAGAAAACACGGAACGGGAGGAGAAAGAGGGAGAGAAGAGAGTAGAGAGAACGCGCCCTCCGCCAGCCATGTTTGTGGGTTTATAAATTGGGTACGGCGCTGGGGATTTTTCTATTAGGACAAAATTGGTTCTTTCAACCGCCACCAGAGTGGGCTGCCCTCCCTTCACCCTCATTTCCCATTTTGCTCCCTCTTTCAGTTCTCTCTCTCTCTCTCTCTTTTACTCTCATCCTCTTTTCCTCGCTTCCTCTTTTCTACCTCTTTTCCTCCTATCTACTACCCTTCCCCCTTACCCCGACCCACCAACCATCATCTCACTCACTCACTCGGTTTCTCTTCGTTGAATTCGAGGGAGAGGAGTGGAACGGGATGATTTGCCAGGGGCGGATAGAGAGAGAGTGAGAGGGGGAGGGAATTGGGGAGAGAAGGAAGGGATGGAACGCGACGAGAGAGAGAAAGAGAGAGTAGTGGTAGGGTGGAAGCTCTCAAAAGTCGATATTTCCGTCACCGCTGTTATCGGTGTTTCCTACATTCCGTGTCCAGCGTCGTCATAAACGAGGTTACCGTTCAAAGTGCCGCCACCAACGCCAAACTACGAGGACGAGGACGAGGACGAGATGAGGACCCGCCAACGCGTTTTGAAGAAACTCTTGGCATCTTTAGTATCGTCGAAGAAGAATAAGAAGAAGAAGAAGAAGTCTTTTCGATCCTCAAATACGTTCATTCTGTTCTTCCTTTTATTGATACTTTTTCCTTTTCTCTCTGTTAATACTTTTGTGATTCAATCTTTACAGTTGTCTATCTTGAATGGAATAAATGTAATAATAATAATAATAATTATAATAATAAAAGAAAGTATATTTTTTGTAATACCTAATTGTTGATATTTTTTTAAAATAAAAATTTAATCTTTCATCATTGTCATAAGGAACAATAGTTGATCAAATTTTGCTAGAAACCCTGAGGAGAAGGAGGAGGATAGTCTTCGTTCGTTCATGAACGAACGAAGAGTAAATTTTGTTAAACGTTAGCGTTGAAAGTAGATATAAACGAGGAGATTGTGAATTTAGGTCAGCAAGCAAAGTAACGTTGTGAGTTGGTAAGAGAGAGAGAGAGACAGAGAGAGAAAAGGATAGAAAGAGAAAAAGAGAGAGAGAGAGAGCGATTAACCTCTTGATATAAAATAATTAATCTCTTACTCTACGAATTTACTCGAGCGAATGGGTATTAAACTATCCATTCGGTTATAACTTTGGAATAGCTTAGAGCAGTTTATCGCGAGTTTAGGTGTTCATGGTAGCGTATCGTCTGGGACCAACTTGATTTTATACAACCGCTTAATTAAGCGTTTGCTCGGCTCGATGGAAATTAATTTAATATCAAGCCGCTTAAATGGAAGGATTGTTCAATCAAATTTTCTCATACTTACTCTTATAGAGTAGATATTGCTTTAAGAAACGGGTACACCTCTAAGCTTGACTACCACTTTTTTTTCTTTCTATTTTTCTTTCTTTGTTTTTTTATTCCCCCTTCTTTCTTCTCTGTCGTAACGGAAGGCTAATTACAAGGCCGGCCATTTTTCCATAGCCAATGAAATTATCGACCACCGTCGTTGCTGCTGCTGCTGCTACTGGGTCTAGTGGTCTTGGTGGTGGTGGTGATTCCACTGGTGGTGGTGATTCCACTAGTACTGGTATTGGTACTGGTATTGGTACTGCTACTGATGTTGCTCCTGTTGCCAACGAAATAGTAGTTTAACGAAGTTTATCGTTGCAACGAGATGATTTCCCGAGTGCTATAGCTCGAAAATAATCTGGGGGAGGGGGAAGGTTTAAGGGAGAGAAGAATTCTCATGATCCATGATCAATACATCAAATTCGATGTGACGTTTCCGCATTAAATTCCGAAGATCCGATTGACCGCGTTTATTCTCTTTATAATGGTCTAGTTGTTCGACCAAACGTTACTTTCTCGTTCATTTGTTATCTTTTAAACATATACATGTAATACAAGTCATTCATTCATTCACTTGCTCATCCATACACAACCCCCTAGTTGAATTTCTTCTTTCCTTTGGACTCTTTCTATCTCTATTTATCTACATACGATCTACACATATAGGACAAAAAGTGACATCTGCGAAAATAATGACAGTAATAACTCTCCGACGCTGAACTTTATTGTTTCCGAAACATCCCTTCGAAGATTGTGGATGGGGGGTGGAATTGAATGCTACGAACGTGTAACACTTTGAATCAAAACTCTGCGATCATACCCATGCAATATGATTTAACATTCATCGAGTAATTTTCTATTCATCGAATGAACTCTAACTCGATCTACTCTTAATATCGTTCGATTTTTCAACTCTATTCAGTTTTTTTTCTCTCATAAAGCATACAAATTAGACTGGAGATATAGGAATAAATACACTTAATATTTTACGATCAATATTAAATCAACAAAAGGTCAATCTTTTCGTCAATATTTTCCTACATTTATTAAACATCGAAAAAATCATTTTTTAAATCAAATTCAAATATTGAATTTCTATATATATGATGATATAAAAAAAAAAAATAAAATAGTATCGGTTTAATGCATACATTAAAACCAAAAATAAAAAAATCAGACCATTATTTTCATACATTTTTGTATCCTTTTCAATTTACCGATATAATATTATGTTCATCTCGTTAAAAAGTTTAAAATTACGATCGGCGCAAATAATTTCTTTGGCAACTAAATACTTGCAGAGAGAGAGAGAGAGAGAGAGAGAGAGAGAGACAAAAAAGAAAAAACTAAACGATCTAAATCAAAATCTCTTTCTAAAAGTGATTCGAATAATCGAATTTCGACAGAAAAATCACAGGAAAGCAGTTAGGTCAGGATTCATAGAACGAACGATGAAAATATCTTCTCCCGAAGGGGAGACTGACTCCCTTAGGAGTAAGAGGGGCGAACTGAGGGGGGAGAAGAGCGGGGATGAAACTCCTAAAGGTTTTGTCGGTCATTTGGTTTGACTTCACAACCGATTAGAATCTGCCGAAGGATCGCGACACTGTGCTTGGGCCGGTGTTCTGGTCGAGTATACAAAGCAAACGTTGTATTTGTGGTAAACGAAGGAAGGGTGGGTGAGTGCGCTCACGCGCGCAAGCGCAAACGAACATAACCGAGGGACCATCCATCCATCCATCCATCGCTAAAGGCGGCTAAAATTGTAGAGGAGAAAGAGGAGCAAGAGGAAGAGGAGAAGGTGGTTATGGGGTGGATAAAAGGGGGTTAAAAGAGAGCACCCCCGGTACCCAAAAAAGAGGGGGTGGCTGATGTAACCGAATTACATCAATCCCATTTCACATCGTTTTGACATGGCAATCGAGTTGAGTCGCGCGCACACACAACTATTGTGTTTTTGCGCGGGAAACGAAGAAGAGGTAGGTGGTTTGGTTTGGTTGAAGAGGGGGGAGGGTGCAAAATAAGAGTGAGTGAGCGAGATTAAAGAGGGCGTTGGATGGAATAAAAAGAGAGAGAGAAAGAGATAGAAAACAGGATTGGGGAATTCGACTTTTCATCCCCATTTTGTTGGTGGTTGCTTGCTGTTAATAGTAACGGTAGTGTGGTAATAGTTGTAGTTGTAGTTATGGTTGTAGTGGTGCAGTTGGTTGTAGTGGCACGTTGCTTACGCGAGGGGCAAACGCCTTAACTTTTCCTTATCGAAAATAAGTCGTTAGTCGGCCTTTCATCTTTAAACGAGTTTTCGCGGCGTTCTGAGTTTTTACTCCAAACCAAATCCTCCTACTACACCCAAACCGACAGCCCCCTCATACCCCATCCTTCACCTACCTACTCAACCAACGCCCCTTACTTCCATCGTCTTCTTCGCGTTCGTGTTGAGAGGTTAACGTTTTCCAACCTACACTTTCTGTGCTTTTTCTCCTTCTCCTCCTCCTCCTCCTCTTTTTCTTCCTGTTCACCCTTTTTCCCTAATGTCGAGCTAGCTACTCCGAAAGACATATTTTAATGTTTTGCCTCGATTTAAAAGATTTATTAGAGGAAAGAGAGAAAAATGTTGAAAGGGATGCGGAGAAAGTTAATTTTATATTTAACTAAGCAATTTTTTGAAATTTCAACACTAACATGTTTCTTTTTTTTTGGAGTATGAATCGAATTATTAATAATCAAATAAACGTAATTTAAACTTGATACGCGAAATAAAATGGTACTTAAGAAAATTATTGAAAATAAAAAATTCACCAAACACAGTTAACTTCTTAACGGGTATCTAAGATTTGATAAATATAATTAAGGTGAATACATTGAACGACAACAAAATAGAACATTTCGTTGAAATTCAAATCATTTAAATATGGTACAGACAACGCAATTATTGATACTAAATAAATTTCATTGATTAAGATTAATTTCAATCGAGGGAAGAAGGGGGGGGGAAGAATTTAAATAAGGGTATCTTTTGATTTGTCTAATAGTCAATTGTTTTGCAATGAAAAGAAAAAAATAGTAGGATGATTTAGTAACAAGTCCGAGAGTTATTGTCGGTCGGTTGTTGTGAAAGAAATAAAAGATAGAAAGAGATAGAGAGAGTGAGAGAGAAAGGGAAAAGGATAGAAAAAGGGTCCCCTTCCTCTTGTTGCTGCTGTCCTTCGTCGTCATTGCTGGTCTCGTGGTGTGGCTTAGAGGAGTACAATGCTGTAAAACCGCCTGCAATCCGCTTACGGCGTGACATCTTTACGCAATTACCAATAATTGCTTCCTCGCCGGGACAGAGCTTCGTAAACCTAATTAGGCTTAAGAATGCAATCGGAGACGCGTCGAGGGGAAACTCGTTCCTTTCACACGAACTCGTACATATAAACTTAACTCTCTTTATACGTTCTACTTCGATAAGCTTTGCTTTACTTTATTTTTTTTCTTTTTCTTTTTTTTCTTCTTCCAAACCGTGAGGGGGGTTGCGTTACTATTCTACTCTAGCATTATTTCTTGCAAAGTAAAGTCTCTTAAAACTTTTCTTTTTTTTTTTCACGAACCAAATAAAATTTCTTTTCAAAACTCGTTTCTCGGTAATATTATGCCGTTGAAAATATTTTTACGGTAAGTTATTTGTGAATTTTGGTTTGTTTCAAAATAATAAAGAATAAATGATGCTCAATTAGGAATAGACAATGGAAATAAATTTTATACTAACCAGCTTATTATTATTATTATTCTTTTAATATTGTCTGACATAATTTATACTAATTAGATTTCAAAAGTGGGTAAAGTTATTTAGAAAAGATTGGGAAAATCGTTGTGAGTTTAGATCAATGTAATTATAAATTTTTATAATCAATGTGAGAGAGAGATGGTAAAGGGGAATAGTCTTGAACGAAAACATTTCATTACTCTCTCTCTCTCTCTCTCTCTCTCTTTCTCTTTCTCTTTCTCTTACACTTTCAAAACAGATGAAGCGTCTTAACTAAGTTCGTTCAAATTATCAGCAATTATCGAGACTTCGGTGTAATTCCGTTAGCAACACTGTGGTTTGGGAAAAGACTGCTTAAAAGCATTTCCTACAAATGTAAAATCTAATTTCGAAAGAGATCGAAAGAAACGAGAGAGAAAGAGAGATAGATAGAGAGAGAAATGAATGACGTAGAAAATGTGCAACTCATCGATAATAAACACAAATACTGCTTATCTCAAGTATATTAACCGATCGTTCAAAACATATTTGATGTAAGTGTATCCAACCAAACAGAAAAAGGGGAGGGGAAGAAAAATAATGTCAAATTGCATTTGCACAATATAATCGTCAATTATTATTATTGTCTTTTTTTTTTCTTAATCTAACAAACACGTCAAAATACTTTTATGATATTTTGTTCCCTCTTTCTCTCTCTCTCTTTCTCTCTCCTTTCAGAGGATCTCCTTTCGACTATAACGAAATCACGTCGATTCATTTCAACGAGTGTTCTCCTTCGTATCGTAATCGATCTGTTTGGAGAAGAAGAAAAGGAGGTGGAGAAAAAAGTAGAAGGAAAAAGGAGGAGTAATAAAAGAATCGAAGGGTGAGAGGGAGGGAGGGAGAGAGGTTTGGTAACCGGTGAATTCTTCAATCTCGATCCACGGGATACGACAACGACGACAACGACAACTACGACTAAGAAGACGACGATGACGAGGAGGACGAAAATTGCCCTTTCTCTCTTTGCTTTTCCTTTCTGGAAAATTCAACGAACGGAACACACCGTGGTAGGCACAATTGTCACGTATACGCCAACTTTCGAGGGAAATGAAGAGGGTAAAACGTCTCATAAAGGTTCCTTTCGGGTGGAAAGAAGACAACTAATACGAAAACATTTTGAAAGATTGAACGAGACGGAAAACTTTTAGAAAAAGAAAGATAAAATAATATATATATGTAGTATACACATCTTTATACATATTATAAACATTTCTTATATGTATATAATACATTTTTACACACATTTATCATAGCAACATGCACGTCTGTCAAATATAATATACACATCATAAATCCAAGCATACACACATTATTATATATTTACTCACATACTAAATATATAAATATATTAAAAAATTATTACACATATATAAATAAATATATAAATATATAAAAAATATATAAATAATATAATATATATATAAATATATAATATATTATATATACAAATGTAGATACATGGAGGACATACATTTAACATACGTGTAAAACGCAAATATATATATATATATATGTATGTGGTGTTACATTTGGGGGAAGGTAAGTACTTCAAGGGGTGGGTCTTTCTTCTGGAAGGGCTTATGAAGTACTACAAGACGAAGGTGCTGAAAACTTCTTTTATTTGTTGAAAAGAACGTGTGGCGACAATTCCATTGTGCATTCCATTTGGTCGGCCGCTTTGAGATACAAGCACGCATATCCTTTGTCCCTTGCGAGAAAACATGAAAGAGAGAGAAAGAGAGAGAGAGAGAGAGTAGGTTCTTGTGCTTATACCTTGTGCACCCAGGATTACGAAAGGTGAAAAAGTATTTTGACACCCGGAATAATGGACCCGGCCGCGAGGTGCACCCAATTAGATATCGTTTCGCCCGTGAAACTCTCTTCAACAATATAAACAACTGTTTTTTGGATATAATGCTCTACGACAGAAAGAAGATTTGATACTCTTCTTCTTCTTATTATTATTCTTCATTCTTTTTTGTATTATTCTTATTCTTATTCTTATTTTTTAAAGCATGTCTTTTTTAACGAGTCTTTATTTCCTGCTCGTGAATGATTATTTTTGTATTGTATTTCTTTTTTGAATTATAGATGTTAAGTTAAACAAAATTGTATTAAAAATTTACTTTCATTTTAACTAATAATTATTATCGAATTAAAATACTTGAATTAATTATGATAATTATAATAAATGTGTAATGTTACGTAAGTGTTTAGGAAAATGTTATAAGTTGTAACTTGTATTAATAAAATGTAATATATCAAAAAAACAATGTGTGGAACTTTTGAGAAGGTTATGTGAAATTTCAAGGATTGCTTGAGACACAGTTGGAAGATCATTGGTCTAATTCTAAGTCATATATATTTAACGAGTTCAAAATAACAATAATATAACAAATCAGATCATTTTTCTAATCATCATCTCGTATAAAATCCTAGACGTTCTTAAATCCTATAGTTATCTCATAGTTATCATTACAACAAAAAGATAAATAAAAAAGATTATCAATAAATAAAAGAAAAATTGGGATACATTTTTCTATTGTTTTGAGAATAAAAACAACCAAAAAAGACCATAATAAAAAATGAAAAAAAAAGAGAAAGAAAATTGTAAAACGTTCAAAAGTATTCGGGAAACGACGAGGAATAACTTCCTTGCCACTATGCCATGGATTCTTTCGTACAATCCCGTTCAGGAAATTTCTTTGCGTCCGGGAACAAGAGGAAGAGTGATAGCGAAAGATAAAAGGAAAAGAAATAGCAGTAGGAAGGAAGAAGAGGAGGAAAAGAAGAAGACGAACAAGGACGAGTAGGATGAGAAGAAGAAGAAGAAGAAAAAGAAGGAGGAGGAGGAGGAGGATGTGAATCGGGCGATCAGAGAGAAGCCCTCTCTTAGTACTCGAAACCGGATAATAATGAAATTTCAAGATAATCGGTAGGCAATTCATAGTTTCTGAGTAACTTTCTATTAACTCGCTAACAACGACAGAATCAGCAATCGTGGTCGCATTGAGGTCGTTTCTAAGACAATCTCCCGTTAGAAGATATTCCCGTATTTCTATTATCCCCTCTCGAATCATTCAACCAACCTCCTTGTCCCTCTCCCACGACCACTCACCCTCTTTCCCCATTCCTCTTTTCTATCATGTCTAAAGCAGCATCGAGAAATTCTCTTCTCGCTCATTACTTTCCCTATGATTCCTCTCTGTCTTTAGATTTGCACCAATCGTGAGGATCAATTTCCTATTGACTTCAGAATACTCTTCCATTTTTTTTCCTTACTAAGTGAAAGAGAGAGAGAGAGAGAGAGAGAGAGAGAGATAGGGGAAGATTCGTCTACGTTTTCGCGTTTCCTTTAACTTCCTCTTTCTCTTTTCTAACTACTAGCCCTTGACTCACCTGTAATAATCCAAAGGTTACGAGGTTCAAGTGGAAGTAAAGAGAAAGATAGATGGATAGATAGATGGATAGATAGAAAGAGAGATATATAGGCTGCTTCGTCGTCGTCAGGGACTAATTTTAGGTCGGCTAATGTCGTTTAGCTTTTAATGAACATCTCCGTTCGTTAAGTACGTTTCTCCATCTCCGCCTTGCCCGCGAAGTGGCTCCTCTACCGGAGACCGATCTCTCTGCATCTATTTTTCACCTATGATTCCTCCCCACCCCCTTTACCTTCTCCTCTTACTTCTACTTCTTCTTCTTCTTCTTCTTCTTCTTCCACTACTTCTTTCGATGATCAAAGTCCAACCTTTGAAATAGTAATCTTTTTTTTTCTTCTCTTGTGTGATCATTTTTTCAAATATTTTTTTCCCAAATGGTACACCAAGGAGTATAATAATTGATTCGATTATACTTAAAGAAAGTTTAATAAGGTACTCATTTATTTGAAATATATTTATAACAGACGAAATTAGAAATATGTTATTTTTTTTTAACGTAATATAATTTGATTTAATAATAATTGAAATATATCGAAAGTAGCTTTGAAATGATTAGAGTAAACAAGAATTATTATTAGTTGGAGTAATCAATCGAACTAATAATATTTAGATTCGATTGAAATTACATTGAAACTAAGTCAAATAGAAAATCGACGCAACATTCATAGATTAATTGCGTCAGTTATGTGATGATGCCCATGTCCATTTAGAAGTTCGAACGATTCGTAAACAGCTATTGCTAATATTCAATGTTATCTGAAAATTACGTGATCATATTTATTTTATGTTTTGTTTTATATATTTTTTGATTTTTTTTTTCATATACTCGATTTCATTCTAATATCATAATAAGTCGAGATAAATAGTCGATAGATAAATCTTATAATATTATAATGATCGAACAGTAGTGCTCGAATAGTAGTTCTCGAAAAGAATGATTAATAAGAGAAAACATATTCTTTTATGATATAAGAATTCCGATCATCTTCATGGTCAATGTTTCTGATTACTATTATTTATCTAACCTAAGTGTTATACAATTGCAATAAAATTTAAAATCATCTGTTCGTTTAATCAATAATTTTTATTGATTTGTTTTATATCATACAAATGGAAAATAATAAAGTAATTTTTTTTAACTTTTAGCAAAGAAAGGAATATACTATTAATATTAATTAACTATATTGTTCTGTATATAAATAATAATTACTTTGTTAAATATTATAAATAAAAATAATGGAATTTTGTAATAATAAAATTAATTTGAATTCGTATTGATTACAAAAAATGTATAAAAAGAACCTTTGTTTATTTTTTCCTAAAAAAATAGATAACATTTCGAATCTCATCGATTATTTTATTACGAATTTGATTACTATATTAATATAATTTTATATCGATCGATCGATTAATAATCTTATAAATTATCTTTTCTTCTAACGATAAAAGAATGAAATTCAACATTCGATTGAATGTTATTATTATTAAATATTAAACGTCTGATTCTTCGGAAGCGAATAAAATTCATTTATATATATATAAAGCAATAAATAAATAAGATGATAAAATAAAAATTTGTCTGAGACTTCTTACGATCGTAAAGAGATAGATAAGGAAAAAAAGAAAGAAAGAAAGGAAGAAAGAAAGACAGAGATAGAAACTGGAAATGATAGAGTTAACGAACGAAAGAAACGAGGAATGTGATAACCCCCGACGTATATATATATATTAAATACTCAAACAAGTGTATACGTGTATTAACACATGTACATAAATATTGTTATTCCTTCGGGAAGAAATCTTGTTTAAATTTATTATTCGTGGCGTTTATCGTTAACGTCTTCTTAGAGTGTTCTTAACAACAAGAAAAAGAAAAAAAGATTGAAGATAACATGGGATACGGTGTTGATCGGTGGACGAACGGGGTACGGGGAAAAAAAGAAAGGGGGAGGAGAAAGAGAAAGAGAGATGGGAGTAGGAGAAAAAGAGAAAGAAAAAAGTCAAATGACAGAAAGAGAGGGATAGAAAAATTTTGTTATCTTTGACTATTCTATTCTAAATGAACAAACGAGTAGTCGTTCAAAATGATAGGATTGTTTTACCAAAGCTTGTTTTAAATATCTACGATGGTAGTAGCTGATGACAAGAAAATAGATAAGAAAATTAATCGATTAATTTTCTTCTTGAATTCTACATTCTTTTCTTTTTTATTTTTGTTTTTGTTGTCATTTTACGTATACTGTACGTCTCAAAAATTGATTTATCGAAATTATTATTTGTTTGATTAAAAGGGAATTACGATATTTGTCTGTTAGTATGTGTTTCTTCTTTTTTTTAATTTTATTTTAATATTTAATTATTGAATATTGTTAAAATAATAGAATAAAGATATCAAATATTTAACATTGAATTTTAATATTGCATATTATTTTTATGTACAAAAAATAAGTATGATACTACTATACAATACTTCTAAATAGGTTCAAAAAAAAAAAGAAAAAACATTTAAAAAAATTACGAATATGTTATTGTTAATAGAATTATATTATTGGTTTATTTGTTTTAGTATTAAATATATTTAAAATCTTAAAATAATATAATATTTAATATTAAGTATTAAATATAAATTTATAACAATAGTCGATTCGACTCTTAAACCATGCTTTTCATTTCATTAAATAGATAAATATTAAATATTTCAACATATGAATTTTCAATTCTGTTATTATTCACAATAAAAAAATATTTATAATTTTTGCATTTAGATTAATCAATTTTTGAGACATCCTCTATGAAATAATAATAGAGAATATAATTTCGATATTTTACTTATCAATGATTCAAACATATCCGTTAGTATTGTAATTTGAAAACATTATTTATATACGACGTAACAAAAAAAAATAAAAATGAAAGAAAAAGAAAGAGAGACAGAGAATAAATGACGTAAAATGAAAACGAATTATAATTGTATATGTGCATTTACGTAGAAAAAAAAGCACGTATAAAACGTAATTACATACACGAATGTACGTATAAAACTGGTATATAAGTAATATATCAGTAAGTAAACTGATTAGAAATATGATTCGTATTTCTTATTTATGTTTTTTTTTATTTTACAGATGTTTTCACTCGCTCTCTTTCTCGGAGGTACTCACGAAAGAAACGTATTTGAATTATTGCATCAGGCTCTTATGAAACTGGTATTTAAAAGATATTTCAATCGGAAAATACACACATCGTTTAGGTTTGATGAGAAAGTGAGTAAAAGAGAAAAGGGAGGGAATGTTTGTAAAGGGGAAAAACAGACTAGAAAAAGGAAGAAAAGTGAACGATTGGGAAAGTTTTTTTTCAAAGAATCTAAAACGATCTCTAAATAAAATTCGTTTCAATTCTTGCATCAGAATGTTTTGGGTTTGCGTCATTAGATCATAAAATATAAATAACAACAACAAAAATTATGGAAAAGAATAAATTCCTTGAAAAGAAGGGAGAAAGAGGGAGAGAAAATAAAATGTAATACAAAATGTTAAAAATTTATAAGTATTATCAAATTAACGTGCTTACGTGCTTACGTGCATACTTTTGATAAAAAAAAAGAAATAAGAGGGAAATATAGATTATCTTTGGTCGTATCTATGCAAATATATCTTTATCTTATGTATATATCTAATATATATACATAATATTATAATATTAGGGAAATAATAAATTCTTATTTTCATTGTCTACGTATCTGCGTATGCATTTTACTTTTTTTTGAGTAAAAGTTCCTTTTTATTATTTTATTAGTCAAATCTAAAAGTATTAATTATATTGTTATTTTTATATATTATATATTTATATATTAATAATATTGTAATTTTATCTACTATATATTATAAAATTTGTAACCTAAACTTGTATGCAGTTGTTATAATTATTATTATTATTATTATTATTATTATTATTATTGTTTTTATTAGCTTGCATTAGGAACCGGAAATCAAATTGCAATATTAAAAAGACAATTAAATAATATTAAATAAATAATATATTACAAAGTTGAAAACTGTAATTAAGAAAAAATATTACATTTTTACCTTTAATTTTTCTACTTAACCTTTCGAAAGTAAATTAATAAAAAAAAATCTAGTTTTCTCCTCTTTCATTACTCTTTGTCTCTTCTTTTATCTTTGTTAAAAATACTTCATTATCCTTGTCTTACATGGCTAGAATTTACCATTCACATACTTTCATTCTTATCTATTTTCAACGATTGATATTGTTCCACTATTGCGTTAACTTGCTTTTTGACCTTTGTTTATGGGGTTATTAGGATTTTTACAAAATAGGGGAATAAACGAAAAAGAGAAAAAATATGTATGTATATATATATATGTATGTGTATAAAAAATGAAAAAAAGTTGTGTGCCCAAAAGTTGTTTGTCACAATTTCAAGCGAAATTCTTTTTCTTCAACAATATTTGGTTGACTAAATGTATATTTTAAGTATGAATTAATGAATTTAATGAACTCGATTACGTCATTGTTTAGCTTCGTCTGTTAAATGATATTGAACTTTGCCATTAACGTAATTTTTTTCTAAATTATTCTAAAACGAATTATGCATTGTTATTTCGATATTCCAAAAAAAATTGCACGAAAAAATGATCGTAAACTCGATAATAAGTTGTTTACAAAGTTTTTTCAATAAAAAATAATTTCATTGAAAATCGTATTTTGAAAAAAAGAAAAGAGATAAAAACATGTTTGATCATCCGAATGAAATAACAAAAAATAAAATTTACTCCCATTCATATATTTTTGTTGTTAACGTGTTTATAAATTTTTTTACTCGATGTTTTGATTAAGTACAATCACGATCATAATCTTGTTAAAAATTTCTTTGAAAATAACGTAATTAATTTAGAAATTTACTTTGACAAAACGACATATATATATTAAAATAATATATAGTAACAAAAAGAGATAAGGATAAAAAAAAATGAATGTTCATTCGTATTTTCCGTATGAAACTTTTTTTTCAAACATTTTTAAATTGTACGTTCGTGTTCAAATAAGTTAATATTATCTGACGCAACCAATGTTATCGGCTAAGTATAAAAGCCGACGAAACGAGACTCGACGTTAGTATAAGGAAAGGGTTGTTATCGAGAACACGAGAAAAGTGGTCCTTTATTAAAATATCATAGAAAATTTATTCTTCAGATTTTTTATAAAATCTTATTGAAAAGTTTCTTGTAATCGTACGATTTTCTGACAAATCTTACGAATTTCATACATACGACGACGACGACGACGACAACAACAACGTGAATTTATTTGTTGTAGAGAATTATTACTTCGTGTAATTTGATTCGTTTAATATTTCTTGATATTATTACATCGATCGATTTCAAATAAAATAAAAAATGTCGTTCACTATGGAAGAAAGTACCAGTTTAACGATGGATTATTCCTCGTACAAAACTGAATTATCGAAAAGAAGAAGAGCCGTTGTTACGAGAGAATTAAGTTAGTAATATTTTTTTTTCTTTTTTTTTTTTTTTTTATTAAAAAACATATTGAAACGAGAGTAATATATAAAAATTGTCTTTTGCGTGTATACAGCTAAAATAGCATACTCGGCACCGACTAGTTTGGTTTCACTTGCCGAGGGTATGCCGAATGAAAAGACTTTCCCATTCACCGAAATATCCGTCAAACTTTACGATGGTTCGTCGTTTACACTCGAAGAAAGCGAATTGGGCAAGGCTCTTCAATATATACCAACTCAAGGTTACCCTCCGTTATTACAGGTAATTTCTTTAAATTATAAAAATACTATATCCACACATACACACGCTGGACGAAGAACAATTCTATTTTTCTATATGAAAATTCAATTGAATTATTTTTAATCATTGGATTTTTTAAATCAGAATTTTTATAGAAAATTCATTAGTTTTAATTTTATATTTTTGTAATATTTAAATTTATTCAATATTATTATTATATTATATTAGAAAATAATATAATTATTTATATGGAATAACTGAATAACTCAATGGTTAAAACAGTTAACCAAATTAACTAAGAAATTAAAATGAATTAAATTATATAATATATAAAAAATTATATTATTTTTATATATTAATTTTTTTAATATTTTAATATTCATATTTATTAGTAACTTATTAGTATATTTGTTAGTATACTATTTATTATTATAATTAAAATATTAATTATATATTATTATTTAGTATATAATGTAATTAATATTTTTTAATTATATTATATACTAAAATTTTTATTATAAAAATGATATGAGATATCGAATATTACATAGACAAAAAAAATGATATCCATAAATAAAACATATTAGCATCGTTCTATTGTTCAAACACAAAAACTGAACACATATTATATAAATATACATATTTACAAATAAAAAAATAAACAAAAATTATGAAGAGATGAAAAATTAGTTTGTATTTATGGAAGCGAATGGAATTATTTCGAGCTATAACTAAAAGCTTCTTCATCTCTCTCAGCAAAAGACGAGATTGTTGCTGATGTAATCCACCGAGTCGTTACACACAAATTCTTCTT
Organism: Polistes dominula; assembly: GCF_049000335.1. Lineage (NCBI taxonomy): Eukaryota > Metazoa > Arthropoda > Insecta > Hymenoptera > Vespidae > Polistes > Polistes dominula. The sequence continues at coordinate 7,197,819 of NW_028300925.1, read as the reverse complement.
TCTTTGAAATAATACGATTGGCTAAAACGCGTGTCTAACGACGTTCAACGTTAAATTGATTTTAGACCCTGAGGGAATTCCAAAGGAGGGTGCACGCACCACCCCTATGGGAAAGTCGCGACATAGTAATCGTCGCTGGTGCTCAGGATGGTTTAAGTAAGACATTGGAATCTATCATCGGTATCGGTGATCCTATTCTTGTTCATGATCCTTTTTATCCTGGAGTTGAAGTTGTGGTTAGTATCGATCATCATTTTATTTATTTTACTCTCTTAATGTTTTTCTTTTTTTTTTTTTTATATACATTTTACGCATACGTTTAATTTTATATTATGAAATTGATTGAAAAATATCTATTCAAAAAGAGTCATGTAAAATCAAATGTTTTATAAAACAAGAGGCAAAAATGAAGTGACAATAAAAATGTGTGCGTATATGTATGTGTGCGTGTGTGCGTTATAAATAATTTGGAAAAATTGAAATAAAATAAAAAAGAGAAATAAAATGAGGATCAAACGTGTGACGTGTGATTAATAAAAAAGTGAACTTAAATACGCGTATGCATGACCTATACATACGATATATATATACAATAAAAAAAATTAAAAAAAAAAAAATAAAAAAAATAAAAAAAAATGTATAATTAAAAAATGTAAATGTATTATAAATGTATATATTTTTATATACATATATATTCTACATATGTCTCTCGCACAACAGATGCTGGCTTGCTTCTTTTGATCGTGCGCGTGCCATGATAATATTACATTTTCCATCTTCTTATCGGCAATTAATTTATCCATAAACACACAACTCCACATTTGGATTTTTTTCATGTTTTACATAGATTAATCGACGGTCATACGTGACGCAATTTATCTTTCATTTTTTGCTCTATGTCATGTCCCTTGATAAGTTAAAACTATATAGGAATTCTAAAATATTACTATTTTCATATATATATATTTAATAATAATCAATTTTAGTCTAATATTCTAATCTAGTACAAAATTTAACTCTGTAATCAAAATTTATGGCTCTTTTATGGTATAAAAATTAATAATTGATATATGTAACGAAAGAAAATATATATGTATATATCTGAATGTAAAAATTTATAATTCAAATATTTTTTTATTTGCAACAAACGTTCCATAAATTTTAAGAGTATTTGATTAAAATGAACAAAACAAATTGAATATTTTTGCATGTCTAAATATGAATATTTTTTATTTATCATGCTATAGAAGATAATGAATGTTTTTATTTATATTACACATATGTGTTTTAATCTTATTAATGGTTATTTAATAATTAAAAAGGTTACGCCACATCAAGCAGAGTTTATATCGATCCCTCAGGATGATTTTGGAATAATACCGGAAATAATGGAAGAAATTTTACGAGAGAGACTAATTTCTGGTAAAAAAATGCCAAAAATTATGTACGTCAACGCGACAGGTGCTAATCCGACAGGTGTAATTATACCATTTGAGAGAAGAAAAGAAATCTACAGGTTGGCATGCGAATACGATTTTCTCATTCTTGACGATGATCCTTACTGCTTTTTAAGTTACAATGATGTAAGTTTAAAAAAAAAAATCATTTAAATATGATTTTTAAAAAAATAAAAATTTATTTATACGTTTAATCGATTACAGGAAATACCCCCATCATTTTTATCGATTGATACGGAAGGACGTGTTATCAGAGTGGATTCCTTTTCTAAAGTTATTAGCAGTGGCATGAGAATTGGTTTTATCACTGCTCCAGCGCCACTTTTAGCAAGCATTGAACTTCACTTGCAAAGTAGTCACCTGCACGCACCTTCCTTATCACAGGTTGGTAGTTATCCGTAATTTTCTTCTTAATATATCCTAACATGGTATAAATTCAACGAAATATTATTTTTTTTAATAAACGAAACACATTTAAATGATATCATTTAGATAATATATTTAAAAAAATTTTTTTTGTCGGCAATTTTAATTACTCTTTCAATTAGAGTAAATTAAGTTTTTGTAATCTTAACGTGAGTATATATTAAAATATTACAAAAAATGATGATTTATGTTTATATTTAATATTTCACGCGAAATAAATTGACGGGGAATTAATATTTTCATATTAGAAAGTATTAAAAGAAAAAAAATACGATATGAATGAGATTTTTTTGTTAGAAAAATAAAAAAAGAAATGTCTGATCAACTAATATGTAAATATTATTCACTTTTTTTATTTGATATACTTTCGATGATGAAACATACCCATGACATATCGTAAATCTTTGCATGCCTTCCTTCATATAATTATCAATATTCGAATATTTAAATACTGTGTGTGGAGAGAGACGTTGGCGCGTGTCGGGTATTATCACGGATGAAAACGTTATCAAAAGGTTATCGTGACAATTTTTCAAAAGTTATAAAAAACGATACTGATTATTTCTATTTGTTCCTTTCAGGTCATACTATACAAACTTTTCAAGATATGGGGATTCGATGGTTTGATGAGTCATATGAAACGTATTAAACATTTTTACAAGGAACGCAGAGATGTGATAGTGACATTGGCTAGAAAACATTTGAATGGTAATTATCATTTTTTTTCATTTAATGAACTGCCTAAATAATAGATTTTAATTGGGCAGTGTGAACTACCTAAATATTTTAATTTTGTCTTTAAAATTTCTTTCATCAAAGATCATGTGAATAATGAAGATATTTGAATATTTTATTCAAATTATTTATTTATTAATTTTTTATTATATATATATATATATATATATATATATATATATATATATATATATATATATATATATTTTATTATTATTATTATTATTATTATTATTATTATTATTATTATATTTTTTTATATATTTTTTATTATATATATTTAAGATTTGAATTTTATTCAAATATTATTTATTAATTTTTTGAACCTGATTTTTTTTTAGGATTAGCTGACTTTGCCGTACCAAGCAGTGGATTCTTTTTATGGATTAAAGTACGCGATATCAAAGATACGTGGCAAATGTTAATGCAACGAGGTATCAATGAAGGAGTTATCATGGCACCTGGTGCATCTTTCACAAAAGATCCCACCGCACCTTGTAATGCCATACGAGCATCTTTTTCAAAAGCTTCTTACGAAGAAATGGATTTGGTAAGTTTTCTATCTTATTTGTCGTAGATATGTTAATTTTATCTATTATCATTTGACGATAATCTTAAAGAAAAATTCTATTTTTCTTACGATATGTTGATAAATTAGAAAAAGAAATAGTTTAATTTTGTCTGATAATATTTGAATGATCAGTTGAATTATATTTAATATTTTTACGTTTAATTAACAAAAAAAAATTGTGTGTGTTTTTTTACAGGCCATGGAAAGGTTGGCATCATTGATAAGAGCGGAATTAACTGAAAATAATTTGTATTTGCAGAATTTAAATTCATGACAATAATATAGAAAACAACAAATGTTTTATTGAATGAATTCATTCATTTTACATGACTTTTTATGGATTCGTCATGTAGTCGCAAATTTCTAGGATTTATTTGCGACATACGAAGATTTCATTCACTTTATCTAATTGGAGCAAGGAAGGAAATCTCGATTGACGAAAATGGGATACTATATTTATCGACTGTAAAACATTTCTTACAGTCGGTCGGTAAAAACGGGAGTTTACCTATGGGATTTATCAATGGGAATTTTGTTTGCCTATTGAATTGTACTCAAAGAGCAAGGGCTGGTAAAAGGACGACATCTATACAATCGAAAAGATAGTATTTGAAATAATTATTTTCTACGAGAATTTAAAATATAAACTTGATCCATGGGAAATATGTATATGGGTTTTCCAAATATTTCGTTATATTTCAACGATTTATTTATAATATCTATTATTATTATTATTATATTTCTTGACTATGACAAGTTTTCATTATATTCATTTTATATTCTATATATATATTTTTTTTATTAATAATGTATTTTATATTCTAAAACTCTTATGACAATTTTCTTGGAAAAAAAGAAAAGTACAGAAAAGAATTATTGTAATTTCTTAAAAAAGGATTATTAATAATAAATAAAAATTAATTTAAATGACAAAACCTTTTGATCTTCTTTTTTATTATTAAATTAGTTATTTATACTATAACTAATAGTTATACTATTAGTATAACTATATTACTATTAGTAATATGGTATAAACTATTAGTATAAGCTATTACTATTTATTATAATAGTTTATACTATTATAATACTGTAGTATAGTAAAATACTATAATTATTAGTTTATACTATTAGTATAAACTATAAACTTTATAGTTTAATTTATATTAGTTATTTATAATAATATAATATTACTTATTATTAATTAAATTATGAAACCTTTCGTTTATTTTTATTGTTGAAACGTAAAGTTAGCTTAGAAAATATCTCGAATGTAAGATGAAATAAATAAGTAGAAAGAAAAAAAAATATATTTGAAAATGAAAAAATAAAACAAAGTGAAAAGAAAAAAGAGGTGAAAGTAAAGGAGATAGAAATGAAAAGAGTTACTTTCACGAAAGAGAAGAGAGAGAAAGAGAGATAACAGGAGGAGAAACCGTGCACTCTCACTTAACGCTAAACATCCTAACTACCAATTAATTTACCGGAGTTAATTTAATCTGCTACAATATCAAATAGACGAGAGAGAAATAGAGAGAGAGAGAGAGAGCGAGAGAGAGAGTGAGAGAGTGAGAGAGAGAGAAAGATCAGTTAGTATGGTCTCTGCATGTGTTCCCGATTGAGTCCCAAGGGCGAATTCGTTTCGACCACCATAACGTACAACTTGTTTTACGGTTAAAAGACAGATCGTTTTCGATGTATTTTAAATGCTTTTCGAATATTAACAATTACGTAACGTTACGAATGAAAAGTATTTGGAAAATGTTCGTTGTAAAATTAATTCGCATATTCTCTTCTCTCGTACGAGAAATATTTCGTGATGAGAAAATATTTATTAAAATATTCGCAAAAGTTATTTTATTGATCGTTTATAGAAAATCAAATGTTTTTTTTCTCTTTTAAAATGTTATTTCAATTAAATGTTTGTTTTAGCGTATATTTAATAGTATTATTATTATTTGTTTTTTTATTGTAAGCGTCCTATCGAGTACATACAATGTACTACAAATTATTTACAATGGATATTTAAAAAAATATATAATACTACAAATATTACAAATTATTTACAGTATATTTGTATTTAAATACTAAAACTTATTTACAATAGATATTTAAAAAAATATATAATACTATAACTACTAAAAATTATTTACTATATATTTATATTTAAATACTAAAACTTATTTAAATAATGGATATTTAAAAAATATATATATATAATACTACAAATACTACGAATAATTTACTACATATTTATATTTAAATAGTAAATTATTTACGATGAATATAAAAAAAAAGTACAATTGATATCGTGTAAGAAATAAAATTTTTTATTTAGAAAATATTTCTATAATTTATTTTTGATAATTAATAATATATAATAGAATAATTTATATATTCGATGCATAGCATACTCAAATAAAATATATAAATTCTAAATAAAAAAAAAAATGTTAACATTTAACAAATATCATTTTATATGAATAATCATTTATGTTTTCTTTGAATAAAATCATAATTTGTTATAGTGATTTAAGAAAATGTATAATAATAGCATTGCGTGATCTGTGTATAGACAAAATGTGATGGATTTAAACAAAAAAAAAACAAAAATAAATTGTCTTGTATCTTACGTAAAGATGGAAGGCCAAAAGAGGAAATCCCTAGGCTCGCGTACGAAGATGTAGTGTATATTAAAGGACCTCCTCTCCTTCTTTCGAAGATCCTACTGCAAGGGTCTACAAGAATATAGGCCGATCATACGAATGGGCACATTTTCCAAACGAAGGATTTGAGGGGAAAGAAAAAAAACCGGTCCACTTTTCTCCTTCTCTTTCTCTCTTTTACTCTTTCATTTATCCTTTACGACCAAATCGAGAGACTTCTATTTCTTTAATCTAACGTTTCAGTATTAACCTAATCAATGTTTATTTGAACGAAATAAGAAAAAAAAAAGAAAAAGTCAACAAAGTAAAAGAAATTTCGATATTTTCTAAACTTTTATCCAGATTAAAACGATTAATCAAATTAATCGGCCAATTATCTTCAATTAGTGTGAAACTAGAAGAAACTGGTGGGGTTTTTCCTGGGCGGGGGTGAGAAAATGGCGAATAAAAGAAATAATAAAATGAAAAAAAAAAAATAATAATAAAAGAAAGAAAGAAAAGGAAAAGAAACGTGGCGAGTAATCGAATTACAAAGGTACTTGGGGGTATTTCGCTTTCTACTTAACCCGTGGTGCTCTCTTTCTTTAATTAGAAATTGAAATCTCGTAGAAGGAGGAGAAGAAGAAGATAGAGGAAGAGAAGGAAGAGGAAAAGGAAGAAGATTCTTTTCTCGAGAATTGCAAATGTTCACATGCACCATTTACAAATAATATTTTCCAAACTGAAACCTTAAACATATTCACAATTTTCTATCAAAAAATCCAACCAAATTCAAAGCTTGTATTACTAATAAAAAAAAATCTTCCAAATATATTAAACGTAAAAATCATGCACAGTATGATGAAAAAGAAATCCATGGATGAAGAAAAAAAAGGAAAATCTAAAAGCTTTCACGTAGAAAAAAAAGAAAGAAGAAGAATAAGAAGAAGAAGAAAAAGAAATCAGCCGAAAGAAGAGTTCAGGTTGAATTGAGGTGTAGTCAGTCGAGCGTGATCGAGAGAAGGGTGGGTGGAGTTGGGTGGTTATAGGTGTGGGGGTCAGGTAGAGGGAGAGTTTGAGGTGGAAAAAAGCGAAAGCATGAGAGAATCGTTGAGGTTCACCCTCGTATCAGACAGGAACCCTATAGTAGATACGTGTACTCACTCACTCACTCATTCTATTTCTATCTCTCTCTCTCTCTCTCTCTCTCTCTCTCTCTCTCTCTCTCTCTCTTTTCTCATGCTGTGCTTCCTGCGGACCAACGGTACCGGTCTATATAACACGGGAGGCAAGGGAGTTATTCCCTGGGGGTAGGTGAGATCGGAAGGTGAGACGGGGGAAGGAGGTGGAAGGGCAAAAGGAAAGACAGGAACGGGTAGGAGAGAGAATGTAACAAAGAGAGAGAGAGGGAGAGAATGTTAGAGTGAAAGAGAAGAGTGAAGTTGAAGAAGAAGAGAGATAGAGATAAAGGGGATGCATGAAAGATAGAGAGAGATGGCTAGATAGATAGCTACTGAGAGATAGAAAGAGATAGAAAAGGAGAGAGTGAGAGAGAGAGAAAGAGGGATGTCGGTAAGGGTGCGCGCGAGGGGTAGTGCAGTTTCGTGTTGGCATTACTCTTGATTTCCGTGGTGACGTCGCTACCTCGCCAGTACTCTCTCTCACCACCTCTTCCTCCTCCTCCATCTCTTCTTCCTTCTCCTTCTCTTCTTCTCTCACTCTCTCTCTTTCTCTTTCTTTCCCTCATCTCTAACCTTCTCCTGCTGTTCTCAGTATCTTGTGTTTTGCCGTATCTCTGTTGCCGTGCTGTCCTGCTCATCCCTTGCGATACAGAGAGAAAGAGCACCTCTACCTACTATCCGGACTATCCGGGAGAGATAGATCCCTTTTCCTGTACTCTACACCCTACACCCTACACCCCTTACACCAACACCATCTTCTTCTTCTTCTTCTTCTTTTTCTTCTTCTTCTTCTTCTTCTTTTTCTTCTTCTTCTTCTTACTACTTCTACTATTACAACTTTTATTACTAATACATGAACCTTCTTCTTATAATTCTATCATTACTAATACTGTGCAATTGTGTTGCTACTATTATAATTATTATTAATAATATAAACATACCACCCTTTTATTTTATTATTACGATTACTGGCACTGCTTATTATTAATTATTATTAAATATCAATAAATTTTATAATGATTTATATTTTTCAACATCGTACTTTAATGTTTTTACTATTACTACTATTACCATTGCCATAATTATTATTATTAATGCACACATTATCTTCTTCTTCTTCACTATTACTATTACAAGTATAATTATTAATATCAAGGCATAAGAACACAGAACATCGTCACAGTTTACTTGTTGGGTATACCTCCCTCATACTTCCTTGCTTGCTTTACCTATTCTCTTGCTTTGCTTTGCTTTGCCTTGACTTGTCTTGCCTTGCCTTGCTTTCCTTTTCGAGCTTGTAAAAGGGCTGCCGTGCCCATGGCCATTATATCACGATAAAAATTCCTTCCTTACGGTCGGAGAAAAAGGGATCGCTATATCACGAGGATAAGCACAACCAGAAGCCAGTAAAGAATAGCCACCGTTCTGTTTGCCCTAGGATCCTTTGCTTGCTTCCCTTATTACAAGGTTCTTGTTTTTTTTTTCTTCTTCACCTTCTTCTTCTTTTTCCTCTTTTTTTTTTTTGCTTCTTCTTTTTTTCTCCCTCGAATAACTTCTATTTGGGATGTTTCGAAGCAAATTTATCAAGACTCAATTATATATATATATATATATAATGTAAATGTAATATAAATTGTTAATGTCAATAATTTGAATTTACAAAATAATATTTGTACTTTAAATTTTAGTGTATTTGATTTATATATTATTTATTCTCATTGTTTTAAAATCTTTTTGTATAATGAGCAAAATATAATTAATATTATTACAAATTTTTTTCAACGTATAAACATAAAATTGAAATATAATTTAGTAGTGTTAATATTTAATTTTTTTGAATAAGTAAAGATGAGTTTGACAATTTTGTTCATACGTTTGAAGATGATGCATTTGGTTGAATTATTTTACCTTATTTTATTCTACTTAAGAATTATTATTTTTACATAAATTATATTTTGTATATATTATTTATGTATTTATTTATATGTTTTGTATTGAAAGAGCAGAAATTTTAAATAAAGATGCAACGTATAAATGAAAAGTAATGTATCCTTGCACAGAGAGGAACGTCGTACTATTTTTCACATAGCTGCTGCATCCCTCGTCTACGAGAAGAACCCGACGAGACGTTTCCACCCTTGTATATTGCCAACTTCCCAGACTTCGTATTTCTCAGAGACGGCTTGCGATATGTCGACCGAATATTTAACGTAATACTTTTTTCTACTTTTCTCTTTTTTTTTTATTAATTTATTACTTGCGGTTCCTTTGAAATTTTTGCTCTCTTTTTAAATTTAAATTAAATATAATCTTTAAAATAATTTTAAAAATATATTTAACAATTATCATATACAGTATTAAATGATTATACATAAAATTCTACGATATTCTCATTAAATCAATTTTTTTGGTTCTTTTTTTGTTTGATGAATAAGAAAAAAAAAGACATTAGGTTACAAAGGTAAGTTGAACGTATTTTCATTTTAAAAGGTTTCTTTTTCTTTTTATATTTTTTTTCTTTAAATTAATAAATTGAATCATCGCACTAGACTGTACTAACGGATCTTCAATAACTTCAAACACTTTGCAAAATTACGTTAAGTAGTCTATCCAACAACGTAACCGGTCAAAGATAAGATTGACTAACTTTAGAACAACAAGTTCATCGACCGTTTAAATCCTTTTTCGAAGAAGGTACACAAACTTAAAAAGTGAACGCGAAAGTTAGGCAAAACCCTGTTTAAGATGTGTACCAGAAACATAGAAAACAATAAAAATTTGAAATCTTCCCCCGTTCATTCTCTATCCTCACTTATCCCGAGAGAGAAAAAAAAAGAAATAAATAAAATCGATGGATAGAAGAGATTATTTAATTATTTAACGGATTTTGAAGATACTAATAATAAAACTGTATTTTCATTTCTAATATGGGAGAAGGAAAAAGAAATAAAGAAAGAAAGAAAATAAAAAAATCTTTCAAATACCAGTAAGAGCGCATGTTTAATGAAATGATTCGATTTATAGTCTCGAAAGGTTTATGAAGAAAATGCTTGTGCTGCTTTTAATTTATTATTATTATTTCTTTTTTTCTTCCTACTATTTCTTTCTTCTATTTTTGTTTTGTTTTGTTTTTTAGTGTTAATAACGGATTTTATAAAAATTGTTTCCAAAAGAAAGAAAAAGACAGAGAGATAGATGAACAGACAGAAGAAAAAAGAAAAAAAAAGAAAAAAAGAAGAAAGAACGAAACAAATATGCATACACGTTTTAAATGAAAACGATAAAAGTGTCGGCCATCCTATCCCAGGACATCCTATTTTTTATTTCCATAGAGAGATACGATAATGTGAGATCGATTTAAGTTCACCGACCCAATAAATTAATTCTCGCGCCCTGACAATGAGAGTTTCCTGTACCACCGCCGCGACTGGACCACATTCGTGTATAGTCTGTCTTTTAAAAAAGAAAAAAGAAAATAAAAAAAAAATACACTGCTTCCGATTTTAGTGATAAATAGATGATTAGATAGATAGATTGATAGATCAAGTAAAGTACAAAAAGAAATAGAGAGAAAGAGAGAGAGAGACATTTTTTTTAACATTTTATTCGCATGCTCTAAAAAAACTGAATTGATTGATTTTTAATGACAAGTTATCTGCGATCTTGTTTAACATCCGCAAAAATATTTCGATAACGGTGAATACAATTTTGTTATCTTTCTTTCTCTCTCTCTTGTTTTTCTTTTATTTTACATTCCTCTTATTTTGTAAAAAAACAAAAAAAAATAGAAACTATCTACTTACGATTCAATGATTCATTTTTAGTTTTAATCACGTGTTGTAATCTTTTTCAGTTTTTTAATTGTTTCACCCGCCGGTCAATGAATTCGATTAACGTAAAAAGCTGAAAGAAATTTTTATTTTAAATTGTATTCATTGTAAGTTAAATTTTTATTGGTAATTTAAACAAAATAAAAATCCTAAGTATTATACAACGAAATTATGAAAGACGAATTGAATAACGTAAAAACTGTAAAATCATTTAATTGCATCTTAATTCAATACGAATTTTTGTGTGTATAATTTAAAAAAAAATTATTTCAAACTATTATTTAATATTAGAAATATTTTGTCAATTAAAACTTCCCTCTCAAAAGAAAGAAAATGAATTCAATAAAAGTTAAAATGGAAAGAAATTGTTTTCTTTTTCTTTTTTTTTAAATTCTTTCACACTTAAATTTTCATTGAAAATGATTCCCGAAAAAAAACCGTATCCAAAATAAGGTTGTCTCAAATTCAAATTATGTCAATGTGCTATAGAAAAAGAAAGAAAGAGAAAAGATAATAAAAATAGAAAGATACTTGAACGTAGAACAGTGACATGGTATGTACAAGTAGGAAAAGGGGGGTTGGTTGGTTACAGGGGGTTGTGGGGGTGGATTGCGAAAGGCCAATATAGAGCCGCGATTGCCCAGTAAATATCGAAGGGAGGTTATAGTCGGCTTCGTGGGCCGTAAACCAAGACATTAAATTTTATAATATTGCGTCCCGTTTCCTATACCCCTGTCCCCGTTTTCCCCTTCACCCACACTTCTCTCTTTCTCTCTTTATCTTTCTCTCGTTCATTCGTTCGCAACGTTTTCCCACTCCGATTTTCTCTCTTTGCGCGGGTGCTCGGGCCGTGCGCGCGCGCACGCCGCGCTTTTATTGGCTATTTACAGAGGAAATGGCCTCTAAATTAACTGCAGACTGCCGGATTGCTACCTATATCGAACGCTCTATAACATCTTTTTTCTCTTTGTTTCTCCATTTTTTTTCCTTTTTTTCTTCTTCTACGCTTTTCATTGGACAGGTTGTTGTCTTTTTCTTATGTTAATTTTAACACCAACCCCTTTTTTGATGTAGAAATGAAATTTTTCACGTGTCTGGTGAGATTATTTTTTTTATTTCAATTAATTGGAGTGTATATTTAACCCTTTGCATTAACTCGAAACTTTTTTCGTTTATAAGCCTGATTTATAAGCCGGGCAATGTATGAAATAACTAGGTCTTCATATACTGTATTCAAAACTTTTCAGACCTCTTCTGACGTAGCACTAGGACACTATATATATAAATAAAAAATAAAAATCTTGATGCAACTTTTCAAAAATAGTGACAAAAATTTTCACAAAATAATGACAATTAATTTGCAAAATAATATAATATTTTATATAATTAATAATTAATAATTTGCAAATTAATTGTCAATATTTTTTGAAAATTTTTGTCACTATTTTTGAAAGGTTGCATCAAGATTTTTATTTTTTATTTATACGGAATTATTAAAAGTAATTCTTATATATATACAGTGTCCTAGTGTTACGTCAGAAGAGGTCTGAAAAGTTTATATTATATTATATTATTTTATATTTTATATTTTTAATGTATTAAATAAAGAATATAATAAAATATTATAATATAATATATTAATATTGTATTTTTTTTATATTAATAATACAGAGTGATTCTTGTAACGGGAACGGGTAATAACTTATTTTTAAGTAACAATAGAAAAAAATCATAAAGAAAAAAGTTGTATGGCACAACAAATGTCAACTATCTATGACCTTACTTTTTTTGAAGATGCATCGATGCACCCGCTAGATGCAGTTGCACTTTTTTTGGAATGGAAGTCTAGATTTTCTTTTTACGCTATTCGATTACTTTTTTTATTCTGCGTTAAAAAGTATTTAATGAAGGTCATCGAAATGTCAATAGTTTACGAGATATTTGATGTTTAATATGAGCAATGTGTTTTATTACAATAAGTGTTCGAATGTTTCTCCATTGCATTCTAAACATTTTTTAATGTTTTTTTTCATTCTTCATTACATTTTTTAATGTTTTTTTACATTCTTCATTACATTTTTTAATTTATATTGGAACAATATATTGTTATACGCTCCTTTGGACCATGTATGTTCATTGCGTCTATTGATTCGTAAAAGTGCAGTCATGTGTCCATAAAATTCTTTCTGCAAAATTTTCCCTTAGTTGTACTTGTCTAAGAAAAAATCGACAAAAACGCATTCTTCTAATATTATCCTACACATATAAAGTGTGTCCCATCGACTAACGATATGGCTGTGTATTCACGTTCTTTTACATCAGTCGATGATTTAAAGGCGTGTACAATAATGTATTGTACCAATATCAATTCAAATTACAACAATTTTTCTATTGTTACTTAAAAAAAGTTATTACCCATCCCCGTTACAAGAATCACCCTGTATATTAAGTAATTTAATATTATTTAATATTATATATAATAATATTTTAAAATTATTATATTTTATTATTTTAATATTTAATAATAAATATTAAATATTATATAATTATTTAATATATAATAATATATTGTAGTTTGAGGGGTTGGTATTACAATATATATAATATATGAAATACTTTTTTATGCATTTCACGTGTGTAAAAATGTTATTTCGTACTTTGCCCAATAAAAATTTTTTAACTCTTATAAAAATAATAGAAAAAATATTGAATACCTATAATTACAAAAGAAAAAAAAAGATACTATCACCAGGTAAGCTTGTTTTTTTTTTTATAATATAATATCATGAAAGAATCGAAGACGAGCATCGTTTTTGACAAGCCAGTGCCAAATAAATTTCATATCTCAATTAGTTTTCGCGGCACGCGTCGCCACGTGGCATCCCCAATTTACCTCCTTCCCACCCCTCACCCTAGTGAATCCTCATATATTCTTCTCTCTCTTTCTTTCTTTCTTTTCACCGGTGTCGACACGAGGGCGTAATTCAAAGGCAAATATATTAAGTGTTGTTCGTTCTACGACATCGCTCACCCAACTTTCTCATATTTATCTTTACACGTATACTATGTACTCTTGTATTTACTTTTATATACACATACATACATACATATATATATATATATATATATATATATATATATATATATATATACTTACATACAAGTATAAAAGAAGAATGGTCATCTTTATGGGAGGTCGATTCGTTGACAGGATCCTAACGGACAGGATGAATCGTAGTTATGAGACTAACGCGTGTAAATATTGATTATGATATAAGATAATTTTGATCTGTATAACATCTTCTTTAAATTATCTTCATAAACACTTCAAATGAATAAAATTAAATGTACAATGAAGAAATTAATTACGGAATCACATATTGAAATGATTTGAAATAAATTACGGAAAGATTTGTTGTTTCACGTTCGACGTACCGAGAGACACTGAGCATTAGTGACCTTCGTGTTTATATAAACACTATACTTGTAATATTGAAATTTTTGAAGAATAAACGAGTTCTTGTGTATGTGTGAGTTTATTATTGACTTTTTAAAAGTATTGAATGATATGTTTATGTTTTATTCGAAATAATTCATCATGTATTTATTTATAATTAACATGTTCACGTTTTTTCATATTGACGATGAAATGTGTTCGTAAGATATTATAATAAATGAAAAATGGAATTTTTCATGCAGGTGATGTTTGGGTTAAATAATTAAAAATAAAAATATCTCTATATCTGATAGGAAAATAAAAAAAAAAAAAGAAATTCTGTAACAAAATGTGAAAGTCAGTACACGAAATGTATAAAAACGATCATTATGGGCATATGCTCGAGAACATGGGTGGTAATATATACATAGTCTCAGCGTGGACACATCGTCGTACAACATATTAACAGCTTAGTCGGTAAGCCTTTTATATTACATTTTTCCCTCTATGGGGTCTCCTAATCCAATAGGGTAGCAAGCTAGCGGTCCCGATAATGTAAGGGGGTCTTGGAAACGAATTCGACTCTTTCTACTCCAGTGTTTAAGATCTAACATGAACGAGCCGCAAAATCGTCTTTGAGATTTCCTTAATGTGACTTCGAAAGTCCAATCTCTCTTTTTATTATTTTTTTTTTGTTATTTTGTTTTTTTTTAAATAATCAAATTTTTATATATAAGAAGAAAGTTATAAAACTTTATTTCTAAAATTAATTTCTTCGTAGTTAAAAAATTACGTAAATATTTTGTCACAGTATTAAATTATTCTCACCAAAATATTAAAAAAAAAAAAATATAAAAATTAAATAAAAATGAAATATTAAATTTTATTTTATTAAATAAAAGATAATTTGACCATTGTATAATAATCGTTTGTAATCATAACTATATTTTTGTTTCTAAATAAATAAATAAAAGAACGGTAAAAGAAAAATGTTCCCACGTATTAACGGGTGTCCATTTACGTAGAATGATTTCATGAATCGCTATACCTACGATATCTAAGCTTCCTCTAACTTGACTTTGCAAACGCGTTTCACGCCCGGAGTTCCCAATTAAGTAGAATGACTGACCGAGAGATTGGTCAGAAAAATAATAGTCCTAAAGGGACAGGGAAAAGGTCTACCATGATCTCGACAATAGTTAATCAACGTCGTTTATATTTGCAGGGTGTGCCCAGAGCTCAGGGTTGTCCTATTGTTTGCCTCCAAACGCACGCAACACGGAATCATCCCTTAACGCGTGACTTACGTCCCGTTAAAACCAATAGAGTTATCTAAATATGTCTTTACGTGTATCTATGCGTGTATAAAAGTGTAAATGATTGTGTTGTGTATTTGATCACAATGAATTATGCAAACGTTATATCGAATTTATTTTTTAAGATCGAAGTAATCGAACTTATCTTTATATAATTTTATTTTATACTACTTATTTTTATACTATTTATTTTACTATTTTATACTATTATACTATATTTTATTTTCTATATTATATATTACTATATAGTATACTTACTATACTATACAATTACCTACTATAGTATACTATATAGTATGCTTTATATATTATATATGCTATATATTTATTATTTTATACTATTATTATACTATTTATTATACTATTATATTTTATACTAAATATTGTATTTTAATTATTAATAATAAATTAATATAGTATTAATAATTACAATATTAAAATAAAATTATATATAAGATAAGTTATATATAAGTTATTATAAGTAAGATATATAAATTATTTAGTACAATACATCATAAATTTCTGCTAAACTATAAAACTTAAAAAATGTTTCAATACTTCATCAAATAATTTTTTTATGTAATTATTCATATTTAAAGTTTTTTATATCGATCAATAAAGTATAGAGAACGATACATTACTATTGTCCTGCAAAACTGCTGGATAGAAGATCATAAAAATGCAAAGCACTGCTCGGTTCTACTTGCTAGTAGAGAAGAGTTTGAAAATACACGTGAGAAAGTGAGATGGAAATAGAAAGAGAAAAAAAAATCAAAAGAGAAAGAAAGAAAGAAAGGAAGAAAGAGATAGGATGGTTATAAATCTTTAGTCAGGACTTAAGTTTCGAAGTAAATCTTGCCACGTTTTAGCAGTAAGTCCAGAGCTCACTTCAGAAAAAGGGATCAGGAATACGGCGGACTTGGCGGGAACGGCTTGCGAGGCCTCAGAAAGCTAACACCTAAGCAGCCTTTCGTCGTCGGCAAAAGTCCAGGTGCTAAATCCACTTGTGACGAGTTTAAAATCGACTTCTTCTGCCTCATACTGATGCCTCTTTTAAAACTAATCCACTGTTCGAACTTAAGTACTCATATACTTCCATCTTCACCTTGAGAACTTGAATTATTGTGATTTTTTTAAATTTATAACAAATTTTATTTCAACATACATTGACACAATTTATTTCGATTATATTTTTATATATTGTGGTATGATCTGTTGGATTCTAAACGAACACAGTATATAGGAATTTTATTTTTGGTAAAAGTTTATTTTATTTTGTGTGTGTGTGTGTAGAATATTTAGAGAAATAGACCTTGAAGCTATCCACTAAATAAAAAATAATAAACGACTCTTGTTTAAGCCATTTTTTTTCTACACAAATTTTGTATACATTTGGTATACACCTGGCGTATGTGTTATCAAATATTCTAAGTAAAGTTTAAGTTCAAAAGTACCGACTAAAATAATTTTACATTGTGTAAATTTAAATTAACATGACGTCATTGAAAATTAAATAGAATAGTTATTAATTTATATATATTCATCTCTCTTTATTTTTGTATTTTTTTATTTATTTATTTTTTTTTTTTTGATAGAAGTACTCTCTTAGTGTGCTGTATTGTAAAATTGATTAGAAAAAAAAAAAAAAACATAGACTTGATGTAACAACAGAAAAATGAAAATATACAAAAAAATAGTAAAAATAGTTTCGATAGTTTTTCATTTTGCAGACGATCATGAATCTCGCAATTTTTTTTACTCCCTTCCACTAGAAAAAGAAAAATAAAAAACAAGAAAAAAAAACAACAACCAGCGTTGCAACGTTTCGCTGACGCTGCTCAAATGGTTATGAAAGAATTGTAGATATTTTTATTAGATTTATTTATATCGGCAAAATAAAAATTCTTTAAACGACGACTCGTCGTTTCGTGTTTTTTGGCAAATAACGTTTTCATTCATTTATTTTTATATATTTTTTTTTGTGTTTCGGGGTTTCCCCCTCCAGATGCTCTTCGGGAAGGCAAAAAATTCAGTCGGGAAAATTAAATGATTTGACAAAATACGCGTTGACGAATATTTTTTCTATTTTTTTTGTTTTTTTGTTTTTTTGTTTTCCATATCCTATAAATTACAATATTCGTTTTGCTACTTTTATATGATAAAAATTTAAATTATTTTAATAGGTTGAATATGAAATTGGATAAAAATTACAAGTACTAACTAAGATATTACAAATGTCCATGTCAATTATCAAATCACAAACTAATCCTAAAAATAGTATGCATTTTTTTTTAAATTCAAAATTAAGAAGTCTTTTGAAATAGAAAAAACAATCATAATCTTTTGTATTAATTTACAAGAAATAGAGGTTCAACGTTTGAAAATATGATTTCTCCATAGAAAAAAAAAATGACCAATTTAATTTATCCCTTATGATAAATGCGATTCTGCCGATTTTGTCGATCAATAAGGTAAAATGAATTATGCTGATAATCAAATTTTCAAACGACTATAGTTTTCTTCTGTTTCACTAAAGATGGACGTCGTCGGAAGTTTTCGACGTTGAACAACGTGCGATAGTTTCGGAAGAACGGTGAAATACGAAACTTTCTTATCAACTGATAAAGAGAGAGTGAGAGAGAGAGAGAAAAAACATGAGGAAAAGAGAAAGAGAATAACATGATTTAGATATCGTCGTTTCAGTGGTAATCAATTTCCATTAACACAGAGGAGTTTGAACACTAGTAGAAAATAAAAATAGAAAATCTAACACGCAACGAACGTAAGGGACAAAAGGGATAACAGAAACAAAAAGGAACTTTTCGTTTGAAAATATTTTAATCAAATTTTTAATTATAATCTTTCTTTTTTATCCTATATATAAAAATTAAAATTTATATATTCTTTTTTTGCTAGGATTGACCAGGTTAGTAACCATGATCAATATTTTATTTTATGTATTACAAATAAATTTTAATTAAATTGGAATAAAAAAAATAAATTTTTATTTTATATATTAAATTTTTAACGTAAAATAATATTAAAATATATTTCAATCTAAAAAAAAAATTCAAATTTGCTTAATAATCTGAAAACCTAATAAATTGGGTTTGTTAAGATTTGGAAAGATTTTCTAACATAAAATTTTATTTTTTAGTAAAAAATATAAAATATTTTTATACTAAATAATACTAAATAATACTAAATATAAATACTAAATGTATAAATATAATTCTATATAATATACTATATTATACTGTACTAAATAATAGTAATAATAAATACTAAAAACTAATAATCTTTCATTTAACTATTAAATATCATTAACTTTTAATGAGAAAACAGTCTATTGGGTTCGAAATGCATCAGGAACAATTTTTTATAAAAATTCCATTATCATAAAAATTAAAGAATTTTTGATTAAATTATTTAATTCCCATATATTAGAATAATTCGAAAACTGAGACTATTGATTCGTTGTAATGACGATAAACAAATACGATAGGGAAAAAAGGAAGAAAAAAGAGAGAATAGTCTTTGAAGTTTCGACGGTGCT
This sequence comes from Polistes dominula, assembly GCF_049000335.1. Lineage (NCBI taxonomy): Eukaryota > Metazoa > Arthropoda > Insecta > Hymenoptera > Vespidae > Polistes > Polistes dominula. The sequence continues at coordinate 7,178,669 of NW_028300925.1, read as the reverse complement.
CATTCTCGGTGTGTTTCAGAAGCAGGTTAAGTTTCTTCGTGGGCCAGAGGAGAAAATTGAAAAACTTTTGAGGAAAATTGTCTCGCCACTAGAAACTTGCACTAAACTTAACTTCCTCTTTCCTTTTTCTACCTTTTCACTCTAGCTTCCTTCCTTCCTTCCTTCTTTCCTTCCTTTTTCCTCCGTCTTTCTTTCTGTCTTTATTTCCAACCCATAAAGGCTACCAATACATTCTAAAAACTAATTAAACTTTGGACATACATACATAGACGAAGAAAACACAAACCACACAAGGTTTCACCAACCATCCCTCCTATTTCTCCTACAATCCTACGGGGCAGGATTAACCGTGAAGAAGAGTGAGTTCTCTACTTTCATAGATTTTTTATGAAAAACCTCCGGTCAAAATCAAAATCTCATTAATTTATTTTAACAAAATTAAATAAGACTAAAATTTGTCCACGATAGTATTTCGAAATGATTTTACGAAATGTTTCTCGATATTTCATTTGTCAATGAATCAATGACAATGGGTTTTAAATGTTTCATCTAGGATGAAACTATAATTTTATTATTTTCTTTTTTTTGTTGGTCTAAATCTATTTTCATGACTTTTCTTTTCTCTAGATAATTATTTACAGATAATACGTAAATTTTCAATAAGTACGAAAATATATCGATAGAAAGGAAGTTTGTATATCACCGTAAGTAACCCATATTTGAATAATCTTCTTATCATTAATCTACCGCATTACTTTTCGTTTCCTGTTTATAAAGATATTTTACACAAAAAAAGAAAATAGATACTACTTCGTATATGATTATTAAATAAATAATTCAAAGAATAAGAAAGTTTTTGAATTTTCTTCTAATATTTCGATATTATCGAAATCTCATATGTATATAAATAAAAACATGTCAAATTTAATTGAAAAAAATTTGCCCACTTTAACGAAAGAAAACAAGATCGAAATAGGCTTCACTCGAAAAAAGAAAAAGAAAAAAAAATCTTTAAACCCTCATCGATGTTTCTATATTTCGCGATATATAATTGGACGAGTTGAGTATAACGTCAAAAAAAAAAAAAAAAAGAAAAGAATTCTCAGAAAAAAAAATAAAACCCCTACGAGGATGATCGTAAATATAAACCGTGCATACATATATATACATATATCCGTATCGCAAACACAACATGTACTTTGAAGCAAGAGTATTATGAAGGATTTCGAGACGTACCGTGTGTATTGGGATCTATTAGAGTAAAAGCGAACGTGTCGAGTGGGAAAACATTCGTAGAAATCTAGGATCGGGTATAACCTGTTCGTTCATTCGTTCGTTCGTTCATTCGTTCGGTAACTCGTTGCCAGGCCGTAGTAGGAATGTGAGATATGGTAGGAACTCGATCGACTCGTCGAAATGAAGCACGCTAGAGAGTTGGCAAGTGCTCGGTTGGATATTATAGACCTGTGAACGAGCCGGAGGGGTGGTTACCCTGCTAAATTGAAGCGCTCGAAGGTAACGTCTAATGAAAGCATACGCGCGTACCTAATATCCAGCCCACTAGAATGTAATAATTTCGGAATGGTACTTCAGAGAGAGCTGTACTTCTGCAACAAAGGTTAACCACCCGTATAGCTATTCGGAATCGTGTGCAACCGGGATCAACTCTCGATCGTTGAGAACGTACGCAAAACCTGACACAGGTTTGCCGATTTATTAGAAACTCTTCGGTATCGAACCCTACCTTCCTGTTCTACCTCCACCCTCAATCCAGTTCTCTTCTTCCTATTTCTCTCTCTCTCTTTCTCTCTTTGAACGTCTATGGGTATCTGTGTGCGTTTGTATGAATATTCGTTTCAATTCATCATTGTTCGCACGGTAACATCAATCCTTTATAAAGTCTATGTAACTTTCAAATCATACACCTAAGTATGTGTCTATGTATTATAACTTGGTGGTACTTGATTGGTTACTTGGATTTATTTGATTCGTACTTTTACAATTTTTAGTATCTACTATGTAACACTAATGAAACTTAGATAAACTTATGTTAATGGTAATATATTTTTCTTTCGTAAAGACAACAATTTTTTGAGACAAACTTTAATCGAAATGAATATATATATCAAAGTATTTCACTTTCTTTTTTACTTTATTGTAATGATTAGATATCATGGTCATTTGAAATCTAAGTGGGCCTAATATTTCGCCCACTATCATTATAAAATGATAATTATCGAAAGAATTTATTTATAATCAGTTTGGTTCTGTAACAAGTTTCTATTTTAACGTATATTAATTTATGAAAAGAGAAAAAAAACATACATAAATGTATTACTTCGATCCAGCAGTAGTATAGATAGCTACCACCTACTACAATTTGCGTATACAACGAAGCAGTTTTCGTAAAACGTGATTAGATTACATGGGTACTCGTCGAAAACGAGATATTTCCTACGATTTTCACCGTAAAAATACTTTTGCAATTTTTCTCCGAATTTTCGTCGTTATTTAAACGTTCAGAAACATCACCACACGTTTCGTTACTTTCTGATCGTTTAAAATTCTTTTTTTTTCAAATTTTTGTTCACCTAAATTGATTGATACCCAACACATGCGTATACCTAACACACATATAAATTTTATGAATATAAATAAAAAAAAGATTGTATGATTGATTAACAAAAATTGATAAAATCTTAAGATACTGATATATATCCTTATTAAACATTTGCTGTAATATTGAATATTATTTTTCAAGATATCCAAAGACTTATTTAGTGCAAGCACAAAACGATGTTTTACAGTAGATCGACTTATCAAACGAATAATCTTCAATACATTGATATAAGACATCTCTCGACTGTTCCTTCTCGAGTAAATAGGAACGCGTTTCTCTTCAAAATACGTTACCGATGAAATCGATATCGATTCGATTTCAAAATCGATCAAAAAGCGGAAGAACGTACTTACGTAACAAAATTTTCTACATGGATGAACGAACAGTCTTACTTCTACTTGGAACTATAGTAAATAACCAAGGTACTGGTCAAAATGAAATAATCTTTTTCATAATATTTAAACGGATATTATATACATTTTATTAAAACTCAAATAATAAAAACAACTTATTAACGCGTGAACAAACATTTGAAATTATTACACAAGCAAGAAATAAATTTATTTTATGTAAATATTATATATTTATTATTATATAAAACGAAATAAAAAAAAATTCTATATAAAATATGAAAAGATAAAAGTATCTATTTGAAAATCAAAGAAATACGAAATTGTTGATAATTGCATTTAGGTTTATTTTTTATTTGTTTGTCGAGTTATTCGAATGGTTAGCGTTAAACATACCAACACGAATGAACGTAAATACGCGTCTGTTGTATCACGGTCCACGCGTGAGGGAAAGAGAGAGAGAGAAAGGGAGGGAGAGGATCGGTGAGAGTGTAGTACGTGGGTGTTGTAAGCACAAATTGCCACAAATTGGAGAAAATTGAATGAAGCTTACAGCTTAACGAAGGCACTAAATCCTTGCGGAACGACCTATCTCAACACGCGGCCCATTTTCATGATAAGTGAGGAAATGCCGTGCGCTTAAAACGCCGTGTTTCAACGAACACCGTTTACTTTGACTTCATTTTTCGAAAAACTATCGAATTTCTATTCTACAAATATGTTTATACGAACCAAATCTTCGATTCTTACTTCAAACGATACTACACTTCGATATATTTCATTTGCAATTAACTTGATCCCTGTTTTTTTTTCTTAAAAGGAAATCTATTTTCCGCCATGAATTCAGTTATAATATATTTGAACGATTTTTTTTTTTTTTATTTATTATAAAAAATGAGAATTTAATTATTTAGCATATCTTATTAAAAATAAAAAAAAAGATAGAGATAATTGGAAAATACGAAAATGAAAAAATATGATTTTGGTTGTATTTTATAAGAAGAGATAAAAAAAAAGAAAGTAGATTAAAAATAATTCGAAATTACGTGTCAAAATATTTCACATAGTTTAGTAAATAATTATATATTGTTTATGATTTAGGGGAGTGATGGAATTTAGCGGTGAGGAGAAGCCAAGATAGACGGATGCTTAAAATTCGTACTACAATCGAATTACAAGATCAACGCTGAAAGGGATACAAGAAGACAAGAAACATGATCTGATCAAGGAATTTCAAGAAGTTCAATTAAAATCTTATAAAATGTTGATCATTAATTATAAAAAAAAAATAAATGATAAAACGATAATACTATTGAATATAACCAAACATACTTTTCAACATCTTTAATCGGGTGATTCCTAAAAAACAAAGAAAATAAAAACAGAAAAAAAAAGAAAAACAAGATTAGAGGATAAAATAAAGAAGGTTTGAAAAAAGAATTATTGAAAAAAAAAATGATTACTGTGATACTTGAAAACTGCTGGAGTATATTCGCATGCCCCTACCTGGTAATGCCGAATTTTCGAGGATCGGGAGGAGAGAACAACGAACCGAAGCAAAGCATAGTGAAAGCAAAGAGGATGAGACGAAAGAGAGAAAGAGGAAGAGAGAAAAAGAAAGAAAGAGAGAGAGAGAGATAGGGATAGATACGAGAAGATACAAAGGTAGATAGAAGAGGAGTGGTGAAGGGTGAAGAGAAGTGAAGAGGAGAGAAGAGTGGAGAGAAGAGAAGAGAAGAGGAGAGGAGAGGAAAGGAGAATGGTAGATGGGAGGAAAAGGTGGAAGGCGAATGAGAGACAGGTAGTAGTGTGCAAAGCAAGCAAGCAAGCAAGCAAGCAAGCAAACAACCAAGCAACCAAGTGTATGTATATAAGAGAGAGATAGATAGATATATATATATATAGAGAGAGAGAAAGAGATAGAATGAGAGAAATAGAGAGAGAGAGAGAGAGAGAGAGAGAGAGAGAGAGAGAGAGAAGCTCGTACACTCCCGGGGAATTGTTATGTGGGCATTCCTGTTTCTGGTATGTAATATCAGAAATTCCTGTCTACCTGTGTGTCGCCTGTTATCTACCAATGCGCGTTTACGTTCGTAGTTCGAACAACGTCAGCTCAAAAGTGCTACCGTCGTTCATTAAAACTTGAAAAAGAAAAAAAAATCACGCACACCTACATACATATGTACACACATACACAAGAACAGATTATTCAAAAAAATGTGTGGGAGAAAAGAAGAGAAAAGAAGAGAAGAGAATATATCAAACGAAAATGATTATTTTTATTCGATCATTCCGATTTTTTCATTTCTTTTGATACAGCTGAACTATGATCAAGTTATGTTTCATACTAATGATGATATAAAGACTATGACTATGATGTTTTATAGAAGATTGTTATTAGACAAAGTAGAAGATCCACGTGTGTCTATCTGTTTCTCTTATAAATATGAATTTGTAGATTGATTTTAATGAGAAACTATATATTTATCTATCTATCTATTTGGATTATGATTAAAATGTGTAAAAGACATAATTTTATTTTGTTTTGTTATTGTTGTTGTTGTTGTTGGTACGTTTAATATTCAAAATGTAAATCGAATTTGTGCTTATAAAATATGATAATTTGTATGTGCATGATAAAAACATACGCGTACCTATATATTTGGCATGGCAACATTTTTAATCCACTTTTCTGATTTAATATGAAATCTTACGGGAATAATATTGTTATTGCTTGTGAATATCAAAAGATTCTTATTTTCTTTTTTGTAGATATAATTTTGTAAAAAAATTTCAAAAAAAATCACGAAAAAAACATTGTCGATTGTATATTAGAATTAAAAATTTATTGCTGCAATAAATTACACGTATTCAAATATATTTTTTATAAAAGAATTTTATATATATACAATCTAATAATTTTGTATAAATCAATATAAAACAACAACAGCAAAAATAAAACATCCTTGATTGTGTATTCTTTTAATCAAAAATGTATTGTGTAGTATTTTTTGAAATAAAAAGATAAACAGAAAAAGAAACCACTATGTAAAAAGATAAAAAGAAAAGATGGCTAACACGTCAAAAAGACATCTAGGATGTCCTCCATATATCTTTTTGAAAATGTATCAAATTTGATCTAGAGAACAAACTCGGTTCTTGTCAGCAGATAGAGGATAGTGTTTTAGCCCGGAGGCATCGGTTGCGTGCATTCGACACATTGTCAATTTGCTGGCGTTGTACGTCCCGTGTCTGTTTAAAATCGATCGTATCCAGAGCACACGTATATACATTTAACGTATAACACACATACATACACACACACACACATAAAAAGAAACACACATGTTCCCCGTGTTAGATACGAGTAGAGATATCCTACATTATTTTCGACAAATAATACGAAATATAAATTCACCATCCCCATTTCTTTCAAAAATATCATTTTATCGTTTAAAAACATATTTTACTGATCGTAAGAATAAACATAATTTTTATACTATTATTTGATAAATATGATAGAATCAAAATAGAGAATCGTGAATAATCGCAGAAGCGACGATTCGTAGAAAATAAATAAAAGATACTATTTTAAAATATATTAACATTTTTTCGTGTAACACTTTTGGTGATATAATATCAAATTCTTACAGAGGATATAATATTCAAACCCGTTTATAAGAATAAACAAATTTTTATTTAATAATAATAATAATAATAATAATAATAATAATAATAATAATAATAATAATAATAATAGTAATAATAATAATAATTCATTTTGAGTGAATAATATTAAAACAAATATGCGTGTTGTTATAACTATTTCGAAGAACAAAAGTTGAGGATGTTAGAAGTATATATATATAGTATTTAGTATTATAGTATGTGGTATATATATCTATATAGTTGAAAAGGTAGTGCCGCGTTTAGTGAAATATATATTCAGGTTTGAAGCACGTCGGAGGATTCTACCGGTGGTTCACGATTCCGCGTTGCATTCCCCAGTTATAGGTAGGTACCGACCTATCTGTTTCATTAAACGAGAGATTCCATAGAATTTTTTGGAAATACAAGCTGGAAACCATCGAGACCGCCACGAAGCGAACGTTTGTCGTTGATGTTCGCGTTCGATGTAACCGCGTTGACAAAGAGAGTACGAGAGAGAGAGAGAGAGAGAGAGAGAATGAGAGAAAGAGAGAGGTAAAAGAGAGACAAAGAGAATATGAGTGAGAGAGAGAAAGAGAGATAGTCGAAAATTTCTCGGATCGTACATCCCCGACTATATGCCAGCGACGTTAATTATACTTAATCGGATTAGCGATATATTTGCATACGCTGTACTGTTTCCGATCGTACGAGTACAACGGTGATTCCATCCACGTGTTATTATTAGGGAAAACGCGATGCACATGAGGAATATTAAAAGAAAAGCAACCGGTTGCTTAATTGATAATGATGTATATGTGTTACGATCAACACACGCGTATTCGTTTAATACTTTGTTACAATCGATATAAAAGAAAAAGAACAAGAAAGAATGTTTAAGTTTAAGGTAATTTATAAAATAGCATTTATGTATTTATTATATAGTTTTGTATAAAAAATAAAATATATTATTCAATTAATAAATGCATTTATATGTATTTATCTAAATATATTGAAGTATTTTGTAACAATTGAAGAAAAGGGAAAATATTTTTTTTCTATTGGTAAATTATAAAAGAAAATTGTCTTAATTATATGATTTAAGTAAAGTGTAGTTTTGTATAAGAAAGGTATTATAAAAAAAATATAATCTAATTGATAATGAAACATTTAAATAATTATTTAACACATTTTGAAATTTGTAAATCTTAGAATATAAATTTCTAAAAATCTTCGAATGGTATTCCTGTTTATTAGTAAGATATATACGTATATATGTATAACACAAAATCTGATAAATATCAAAAATTCTAAAAATCCTAATTCAATTTCATATACTTGAAAAAAAAAAAGAAAAACATTGTATCGACTGACCAAAAACATCTCACTTATCCCGTCACCTATCTCTCACATTTTCTCTCTTTGTCGTCGTTAGAAACGCGACTTCCGTTTTTGCTCGACGGACGGCACGTTATATAAAAAAGGGTAGCTATTGAATTAAAAGGACGTAGGCGAATAAAGCGAGTCGACTGGGGAGGGTGGAAAAGCAGCACGGCGTACGTACTGCGATAACACACACACACACACATACACACACATGAGAGTAGGAGAAAGATAGAAAGAAAAAACGTAGAATTGTGGTGGAAGGTGGAAGAAGAGGAGAGAAAGAGGTGGTTAAAAAGAAGAAGAAGAAGAAGAAGAAGAAGAAGAAGAAGGAGTAGGAGGAGTAGGAGTAGGAGGAGGAAGAGGAGGAGGAGGAGGAGGAGGAGCAGGAGAAACGAGAGAGAGAAGAAGGAATTTCTCTGTCCTCTTCTTCGTCGTCTATTCAGAACCATTTCCAAACCCCTCAATGCCCCTTATCCACTAACATCATCTCCTCATTCTCCCACCCTCTATTCGTTCACAGCCAGTTCGCCAAGCTCGCCGGCCATAAAAATAAAATTTCAATAAATCTCCGGGTAGCGAAAGCTAGTGGGGCATTCAGAGGGCGGGCTACTCGCTCATTGGAGCTACAGTCCCTCCTGGTTGCCGCCTACCGCAAAACAAAGATACCCCAAGTAGGAAACTCTAACCTGAATAGAGTTTACCCCCCTGGATATGGACACGGGCCTGCGCGACCGGCTGCCAACCAACGTGTAGGACCCGCGATTCCAAAATTCTTTACTCGTTACACTACCTCCAACGTCTACTCGATTTCTACTATTATATGTGTGTATTTTTCTTCCTTCCCCCCCCCCTCAAACTTCTTTTTTTTCTTCTGACTTCACCTACCCATCCCTTTTTATTCTCTCTCTTTCTCTCTCTTACTATAAGCTTTTCTTGTATTTCACATACAACAGGATTTTTGAACTAAAATACTATACTTTAAATATCCTTAACTTATTCTATCTATTTTTACCTGTTTTCTTTTTTATTTATTTTTTTTCTTTAACATTTAATTGATCAAATTTACTATTTATAATTAATTTTATATATACTCGCTATAATGATAACAATATTTTTTATTTTGCAATTTTCTAATCTAAATTATCAACTTAAATAACATTTTGTAATAAATATATAAAAATGAAGTATCATAGAGAAAGAAATTGGCTGAGATAGATATAAGAAAAAAAAAAGATAAAAAAAAATAATTTTATATGCGTGTGTACGTTGAGGATAGAGGAGTGGGGTGAGGGTCTAGTAAAATCGTGAAGGAAGTTAGTAGTAGATACGGTCCTGAGACTAGTTGGAAGGATACGGAACGATTTAATATCACGCCCCCGAAGCAAAGAAAGAGTGGGGGTATAGTACAGTGCGGATAGATAGAAAGAGGAGGAGGTGGTGGGGATGGTGCAGTCGGAGTCGGAGGGGAGGGGTGGAGGACGGACGTGCTAGGGACGATCGAAGAGGTGGGGGAGTTTGGATATGGCAGCCAGGCAGTCCGCTGTTTGCCTTGCTGAGGCACGGGCCGTTTTTCCTCGGCCTAGCAAAGAACTAAACATTATTTGGAATAAGACGAGGAAACGCGATAACAACAACTATTACTACAAACCGGATTATCTTATATCCCCAATCGACCAACTGTTTCTTTTTAATAATAATAATAATAATAATAATAATAATAATAATAATAATAATAATAATAATAATAATAATAATAATAATCATAATAATAATAATAAACATAATAAAAATAATAATATTAATAATAATAACATTAACAATATTAATAATAATATTATTAATAATATTAATAATAATAGTAATAATAATAATATTAAAAGTCCCTCAAAGAAGGGCACGGTGCACGCAATAGACGCGTGGATTTTTGGTTCCGCGTACTGTGTTGGAGCCACGCTCCCCGGGTGCGGCATGATAAACAATATCTCACTCGGTGGTTCCGTACACGGTATTCCCGGTAAGTACTCCATATTCTTAATTTTATTTTAAATAATTCCTCGTGTGTTTGATAATCTTGTTAATCCAACAAAAAAAAGGAATAATCAGAATTATTTTGACTGAAATGTTTAACTTTAATTTGCTCGGTAAAATATTTGTTCTAGCGTTTTGTTTCTTTTTTTGTTTTTATCAAGCAAGGATTATATTATACCTTTTTCTTATTTGATGATTTTACAAAAATAAAAAAAAATACAATTAACACCTTCAATTTGATAAGGGTTTTGTTTAATACCAAATATTTTAGGTATTCGGGTTGTTTGTTGTATGATAATAGAATAAATCTTAACTATTTGTTTTATGGTTACTATAAAAGAAGAATTTTGCTAGTTTTTGTTCTGTGATTTTGTCTGTGTGATAAAAGAAATTTTTTATGGTTTCAATGTTGGATAAATTAAACTAGCTTCTTTTTGGTGATTTTAATGAACTAAATAATTGATATTTGCTTATTTTTTGTATTCATTAGATAAAAGAATAGATCCAATTATTTGCTTTCTCTTATTTCTATGAAGAACAATTTGTGATTATTTATCAATAATTTTTTGAATTAACAAGAATCTTATAAAATTTTATAACTAACCATAACATAGATTATCATAATTTATTTGAAATAGGTTTACTTAAAAATTGTGTTCAGTGAGGTTAGTCAAAATAATTTGTAAGATCAAATTGATATGTGAAAATTGTGATACAAACATTTGTGTTTAAAAAACTTTTTATCACATCATTAATCATTTGAATCTGAACGAGATAATAAAAAAAATTGATTAAAATCATGATTTACGTGATGAAAATTCCTTGGTTTTATATTATTAATAAAAGTGTCGTTGAACAATGATTAAACTACTTAATCTAATTAAATAAACGATATGTGTGAAAGATTCAATTATTAACTAGTTAACAATGAATTATTTTTCTATATATATGTACTATATTTTCTATATATATGTATATATTTTCTATATATATGTTCTATGTATATGTATACATATGTGTATACGTATGTATATATGTTTATTGTATCTTCAGCTCGCTCTTTCGTATAAATTTAAGTAACAATTGGAACATTGTCTTTGAATAAAACTGTGCAAAAGTTCAGTCAGGTTTAATAAATTTTTCTAACTTAGGATCGATATTACCAACGTCATAAACGAATCTCTGATTTGTGATGCAACATAAATACCTAAAAGAAAAGTCAACAGCAATCCGTTTCAAAAGTGTAACTAATATTGATTATCGGTAATGTCACAGTATAATTTTTTGTTGAATTGAAGAAATTATCTTTACTTTCTCTTTCTCGTTTAATTTTGTCGAAAATCAGTAGTTCATTTTTAGTTTCAATCGTCACCCGTCGGATAAGATTACCAACCTACACGATCAATTTTTTAAGTAATTATAAAAATATATATTCTAATTTCAAATGATCCGACGCAAAGATTTCATTTCGTTTTTTATTTATATTGAATACAATTTGTATTATTGGTTATCTAATCTAATATTTCAAATCGAACAATTGAATTAGATACAATTTGAATTTTTGTTCGGTCTGTAGCAAATTTTCATTTCAATTATTGATACAATTTTCATACAATTAATATAATAATATCTGAGCAAAATAATAAAAATAGTGTCTATCAATCTTAACAATAAATTAATATAAAATAAATTAATATTTATAGAACATCTAATCTAATAATTTATATAAGAAAAAACATTCTTACAAGTACGAAATCCCCTCAAAAAAAAACAAAAACCTAGATTTAACAATAATTATATTATTTCCAAGTCGATTGAAGCAAATGTCTACGGTTGGGACGGGACAAGAACGTTTAGGTACACTAAACGGTAATGAAATTAGAAGGAAAAGTTTTTGTGGTATATATATATATATATATATATAAAAGAAAAAAAAAAGGTTGTTACGTAAGGGGGTAGGTTGTAACGGGTGAAACAGAGCAAAAGAGTATATATATGTGTGTGTGTGTGTGTGTGAGAGAGAGAGAGAAGGAAATCCTCGTGGCCGCAACACGTGGTCGCCCAAGGAAAGCGCTTCTCGAGTTTGATGACCTTAATTACCTCAACACTGATTACATTAGGCGAGAAGTTAAGGAACGATTTAGTGAGAGTTAGGATGTTGTCGGTGGTGCAAACTGCGAGGAAAGTGTTAGACTTTGAGAACGAGACTATAATAAAAAAAAAAAAAAAGAAACTTCTATCTTTTTATTACCATGAAAATTCTTTTATTATATTTAATTATTTTATTTATTTTCCCACCCACCAAGAAAAAACAAAAAAATCAAGGATAACTGAAAATGATCAGTAGATTTGTTTAAAACGTATTATACTTCGTTTGTCACTTGGAATGCTTTTTATCCTCGAGGGTTCGTTACTGGACACTTGGATTATTTATTCATTCATTCATTTATTTATTTATTTATTTATTTATTTATGTTTCCTATAAACGAGATGATGTTCGAATATCGTGTTTTCGAGTGTATACTTGAGATATTTTCATGAATATCGATATTACTCGTAATAAATTATTCGAGTAGCTTGAGATAAATCGAATTTAATCGAATGTAATATGAAATAATGATATTCTCATTTATAAATGAATATCATTTACGTTTACGTGTATGTATTAACATGTTTGGTATTTATTTGTTTCGTATACTTTTGTATTCAATTGTATTACTAGTAGGTGGGTGTAAATTTCGTTTCGGATTTTTGTTTTTTTTTCTGCTCTGCTGTGTGATCGTCGTAAATTCGATTTTGATTTATGAGAATGATTTTTTTGTTCGATGTAAAAGAAGATGTTTCTAACTCTTTTGATAAAATTTGGTTTTTCCTTGCTTTCTCTCTCTCTCTATCTCTTTCTCTCTCTGTGTTTTTTCCCGTTTTTCTCGATTTAAAAAATATTTTTTTTCTTCGAATGGATTAAACGTCAACGTTGTATCTGGTGGCACTATGAAAGTGCATTCGCGATTGTGACAACTGAATAAATACGTCCGTCATAATATTCACGGGGAATAATTTGATTTATGAATTTATTATTCAGTCACTTTGAAGCTGCCGCCTGTCAATCGGGAAATATAAAAACGCCGATCAACGTGCTGAATACCCTTACCATTATCTGTATTTTTTTTTATCCAAGCTCCCAACCTACCAGCTTGAACAAATTTTCTTTCGATGAATATTCGATTTTCTAGAGAAATAGAATATATTTTCAACTAACGGAAATAAAAGGAAACGATCTAAATATAATTTGGACAAATCGTAAAAAAAAAGAAAATTCTTAAGATTTTTATCTTTTTCTGTTTTTTAAAAAAAGTCTCCCTCTATTTTGTTTATATTTTATTTCTTTTTAAAATTGTTTTAACTTATAATTTTAATAGTGTTCGTTTCACAGCAAATATTATTTTTAGTTTTATTACATTGATAAGCCTATAATTGTACGATGTAAGAATTTTTCTATCGTATTAATAATTCATTGTAAAATACAAATCGCAAAATCAAAGATTATTTGTTTTAAAATAATCTTTGTGTAAAAATTTTCTTGACTCATTAAGTATCGCTAAGTATTAATCTTTCGCATAACTTTTCATTCCAATTTAGTTTCGATTTGTAATTTAGAATTAAGTGAATCATCATCTACCGATTTTAATAAAATAAATGAGAAAAATGTGAGCGTTTGTAATTAATGAAATAATTGGAATTAAATCGACGATACAATAAAGATCAAAGAGACCTCTGCCGAATTTTCCGTTCGTTGAGGATCCACTCATAAACGTCGGGATTTCCAATAAAAGTGCTCATAAAAGTAAAAGAGAAATAAGGACCGGTCGTAAAGTTCATTCATACGAGAATACGAAGAGGTTTGCCTTTCATTCAGAAGAACTTATTTCTCTACCTGGTGGTCCTTTTTATATTATTTCATATTTTATTTTTTTTATCTTTGTATTGTGTTTATTCTTTTCTTTTCTTTTCTTTTTCTTTTTTCTTTTTTAATCATAGAAATGATCACTAAAATTTTAAACCCTTTTTTGAAAAATCTTTGGTGAAGAAAATAAATAAAAACAATTTCTATAGTTTTTTAAATTAAATACAACGTTATCTTACATTTCCAAAGTTTTTCTTTTTCTTCTTCTTCTTCTTCTTCTTCTTCTTTTGAGAGAAAGAAATTCGATCACCTTTCGTTGCAATAAAATAGAGAACACGATAAAGTACTTTGGCTGTTTACGTTCGCGTCTCGCATAACAACGTTCGCCACTCTTTTTAGTTTTCGCTTGTGTTTTCTCTATGCGTATGTGTATACGTGTGTGTACATGTGTGTTTAGTTGTGTGAGAAACGAAGATAAGTACTCCCCGGATGCGTTTGCAAAATTAATTTCACTATCCCTTACTGACGTCGCCAAGGTTTTTTTTTCTTTTTTCGAGAATGAAAGTACGAATTTTATTTTACCTTCCTATTATATTGTTTTTGTTTTATTAACAGAAAAAAGAAAAAACATCAAAAATAATCATTTTTCTCACAATTAAAAAAATTTCATGAAACGATCGAAGCAACATTTATTTTAAACAAATTCATTTCAAGAGTTTTAATCGAGTTGTGATTTGTTTTTCCCGTAATTTACAACGAGTTTTCTTTTCTTCTTTTTTTTTAATTGTAAAATAAATCCTACGCAAAATTGTTAGTTATTGTTCGACAAAAATTCAATAATTGTTCGTCCACGTGAACGTAAACTCGATTAAATATAAAACATTAATTTTATTTTATACCCATGATGAATATTATCAGTAAAATAAAATCATCAATAATTCATCGCGTAAAATCAAAGTAAAAAAAAAATAAAAAGAAGACAAAATTACTTGTGAAATCAATGGCGAAGTAAAGAAAAAAAACGAAGGAAGATTTTTGTTGAAACGATCATGAGAGCACCCATTCGTTAAGGTCATTCGTTTAACTTCGTATGGGCGTTCCAATGGTAGGTTACTCCAATACTTTCCTACCGGCTTTCCGCTCGCGTGGGCGTGCTGTTTTTTTTTCTTTACATATACGAGTGAGCGAACATATTCTACATATATATTTATACGTGTGAGTGTGAGTACGTGGCCCTCCGTGAAGGTTTGGTGTACGAGTCTTATAGAAGCCGGAGGCCGGTGACGATTCTCGCACTTTCCTGCTAAGTGATCCGTGTGCCCCTCGGTCGGCTTCTGCTCCTATACAAATTTAAACTACATAGAGCAGAAGACGACAAAGAGCGAAGGGAAGACAGAAAAAGAGAAAGAAAAAAAAAGAGAAACAGAAATACACAAATACTAGGATAAAAAAACCGAACGGTGGAAGATTTTGTTCTTTTCCCTTTTTTTCTCGTTCGCAGGAACGAAGGACCTTCATGCTCAAGATTTAAAACGTCACGATAAGTTGGACGGGGTAGTAAGACTGAGCTTGGGAAGCGGACTATCTGCTGGCGGTGGCCTGCTTCATCAGGAATTAACCATGACTATGCCTGGTGCAGGTGAGAGAGAAAAAATTGAAAATAAAAATAAATTGTTAAGAATATATTCAAGTATAAAACCATAGAGAGTAAGTTTTTTTTTGTTAGACTACGAAGCGTATGATCTCGAGTATGTTTCCAAGACGATGACGTAATACCTATCTTCGAGTTAGATAGAAAAAAAAACTAACATGCGTTAGAAACAAGTTAGAAAGATTTCTAAGAAGAAATCGTGACGCGAGTTTACGTTAATAGAAATAGAAATACGAGAATAACGAGTAGTAAATTTCTATATCATTGCTTCGAAATAGTACTCGTGATGTTTCTAAATTTCAATGATTTATAATATATCGATTAAATAAAAAAAAATAAATCAATATTTGCAAAATTAAGCCTAATTTTTGATACAAAACGTGATAAATACGCTAACCTATTTTTTAATGCTATTTATTTATTTTTTTTTATTTATATACGAATATTTTCTAAGTTCAATGTAACGAAAGATAAATTGAATATAAATTTGACACCTTTAACTTTTATTTTTTTGTTTGTTTATAATACATATTATTTATTGTAAAATATTTAATATTAGTTGAACGAGATAAAAAATTCACGTCTTATCTAGGTACGTTTATCATTCATCTCTATAAATTTAAAGCAACGCGAATTTTCTTACTTATTCAATATTAATCCTTTCACGAACGGTGCCAGATTATATCCACCAAATATTAGCACTGAATTAGTTGGCAGGGACATTTGCAATAACGATAAGCGAATTAAACATGTTGGTTTAGTATATTCGTCTTACAACGACACAATAACCGTCGCGAAAGAGTTAAATCTAAATGTTAAATAAAAACAAAATATATTAGTAATATTAAAATATTTTTTCATTAGTAAAAATGTAAATAATATTAATAAATTTGATCTCTTCAAACATTGATATATTGATTTAATTAATTATGGGTTTGTAATTTAACAGGAAGTGCAACAGCGATCGGACAAGGTGACGAGAAGCCGGTTAAACAAAAGCGACATCGGACGCGTTTTACACCTGGACAGATTAACGAACTTGAAAAGTGTTTTACGAAGACGCATTATCCTGATATCTTTTGTCGAGAAGAAATTGCCAGTAGAATTGGCCTCACTGAAAGTCGCGTGCAGGTGAGCTGAAATGAGTTAGGTATACTCCCTTAAAATACTTGCTTTTACTTTATTTTATTGTTTTCGTTTATTTTATACCAATCTACTTATTATATTATTATCTTATAATTGTTTACAAATGAAGAAAAAATTATTCGAATAATTTTGAGATCAAAATTTTAAGTTATACATAAATAATATATATAATAATATAAATTATGGTTCGAATAATTAAAAATTTTCAAAATGTTCGATAAACTCATTAAAAAAAAAATATTAAAAAAAGGAAGAACATGTAGCAGTTGATTAGAATGATAAATAATTGAAATATTAATTGTAATATTTAATCGTAAGCGTGTAAGCGTGCCAAAAGTGATACCATGGCTAACACAAGAGAGTTTTGGAATCAATTGTTTCGGCCTATCGTGGCTTTTCGGATTAAAGTGAAACTTGGAGTAGGTACTATCTAAGCCCTCTCTCCCGAAACGCTACGGGGGTCTTGAATTTTGGTGGGTTTTGCTACGACGACAACAACCGCAAAACTTTACGGACATAGTCCGCCAATCTCAGTTTCCGAGTAAAAGTCACCAAAATCGAATGACTCTTCTTCTCGATCTTTCTTATTTCCTTCCTTTCTTCCATTCTTTTCTATTTATCTATCTTTATCTTTATCTTTCTATCTCGTAGCATTTGATAAGCAAGAAAATCGAATTCGATTGGATAAAATAAAGTTTTGACTCTCTTATTTTCCTAATAAAATATTGAAGATTTTTTTTCTTCTTCTTGTTTAGTTATTCATACTGATCAAAAACAATTAACGTTTTAGAGAAAGAGAAAGAGAAAGAGAAAGAGAAAGAGAAAGAGAAAGAGAAAGAGAAAAAGAAAGAGAAAGAGAAAGAGAGAGAGAGAGAGAGAGAGAGAGAGAGAGGACAGTCATGAGAGTTTGTGACGATTAAATGTTTAAGAACTATTCTCCCATGAGAATTTTCTAAATGGATATTTAGAAACTTCAACCTTTGAAAAATATTACTCTGAGCAATTTATTATTATATTATTGAGAACTATATTTTTCTTGATTTTATTTCATACTGATTTAAAAATATATCTTAAGATATTTTTTTGAAGTATACCTCTAATTCGCGCGCGCGTATTATTTCTAATTAATACAAATATTAATTTGTATTTGGTATTTGTTATTATTTTTTATAATTTTGTATTTTATTTTTGTTATATTGTGTATTTTATTTTTGTTTTATTATATATTTTATTTTTATTCAATTCTTCATAAATATATAAAAAAATATTTATTAATTAAAAAGTGTATGTAAAAGTAAAAGTTATTCACGCTTTAAATTTATATTATTTTTTTTTAGAGAAAAATGAAACCAAAATAAATATGGGGGATTAAAGTTCTATAATTTATTAAATGTAAACGCGTAAATTAAATTGTAATATCTGATAGACCGATAATATGTTCTTTGATATTTTATATAGTTTTTTTTTTTTGACTTGATAGATATTTTTTCTTCTTTTTTCTTTTCCCTTTTGAAGTCTCTGGAGCACGCGAAGAAAAACGGAGTTAATAGAAATTCATGAAAATTTCATTCGCAAGTTGGAGGCGTCAGTCAAGCCGAGCGTTGAGCCGCATATCAAACAGTCCCTCTGTTTTTCTCACTTCTACTTCTTCTTCTTCTTCTTCTTCTTCTTCTTTGCATTTATTCTCTCTCTTTTTCTCTCTTTTACACATATACATGTACTAACATAAGAGATAATACAATAGAATTTCTGCATTATTGCTAGTACTTTAAACTAGTAAGAATTTCAACAAGACAGTAACTCGCAATTATCCATTGAAACTTCAAATTCCTTCGTTTCTTATCAAACAGTACAACCTAGAACGATGATTCTTATCGACGTATTTATTCTCACGAGTACTATTATCGTGTTATCTAACGGTGAAATCAAAATGGAAAAGAGATGGAACAAATTTATTCGTTGGAAAACGATTCCCTATGCTTTGTTCGAATTACATTATTCATCCAAACTACCTAGTAACATTCGCTTTTCCAATGACATTCTTCAATCGTCATTCGTACCAATTAAAACAATATATCCGTTTAATCAACACATATTTTCTTCTTTCTTTCTTTTATTTATTATATTTTAACAATCAACATTGTATAAGATTCATTTTTTTTTTTTAATCGAGAATTTAATATCCAATGTTTATGCCAAATTTTGATAGGAAAGTTTTTTGATCAATCGGATTATGAATTTACTAAATCATTTTATAATTAAACGAAATCTTTAAAATATTCACATAAATCCAGTTCTAAAAAAAAAAAAAAAAGAAATAGTATCACTCAACAGATAGAAATGTAATAAAACTTCAAAATTTCCAGTTATTATAAATAACACATTAAAAAAAAAAAGTAAATTAAACGTAATAAAATTCTCAAGATAAAAACTGATAAATCGAATAACGATTGGACTTTGATTAACCGCTTTTATAAATACATAAATTCTAATTATCATGTGACAAGTGAAGATTACGAACACAGCATCTATTTTCTTCAATTTGGATTTCAAGAAGAAAAGTGGAAATGTCCTTTTTGATAGCACCACTAAAGAAAGAAAGGGAGACAGAGACAGAGACAGACAGAAAGGAAGAAAAAAAGAAAAGAAGGAGAAGAAAATGAAGAAGAAGAAGAAATAGAAGGAGAAGTAGTAGAAGAAGTAGAAGAAGAAGTAAAAGTAAGGGATGGATCGGGGTCTCTTCTACGGTCGGATGGCTGGGTGCCTAATTGAAAGAGGTTTTCCGTGGGCGAGGAGGGTAGACATCAGCAGAGCGAACCTTCAGCGTTTCCAAGGAAACCCCCGTGCGGTGGGTACTCGTGTGGAGAGGGCCTCAGGTACACCAATCCGGGTGCGAGAGAAAGGCGCCGGCGCTTCAGCAACCGGGCTGTGCTATCGAGCGTTGCTATCAAAGATTTCTTGACTTGCCATGGCGGACTACTACTACACAACTACGTAGACGATAAAGGACGAAGACAATGACGACTTTTTTAGGAAAAAAAAAATTTAGATCGACCCATTCATACTTTATTTGGGAATATTTTCCAATTATAAACTATTCCCCCCTTTTTCACCCTGCCCCTACTACTACTATCAATGTTATTTTCTTTTTACGAATTTTTGTGATAAACTTAATTGGGTTTAATATTTTGGGGATGTTTTTTTGTTTTGAGAGAAGAAAGATAGAGAATTATTAACTTTTTTTTTAGTTGATATTTTATCTTTGTCGATTTAAAATTATTGTTAGGTGAAAATAAGTTTGATTATTTAATCAACGATTATATAGAGAAAGTATTTAGAATTAGGTACAAATACTTTTTTAATTTTATACTTTATGCAATATTTTACCTAATAATTTTATACAAACTAAAATATTATTCCAAATAATTCATAGATAAATTTTAACTTAATTAATTTCAGATAAATATTTTAAAAAGAAAATCTTTAATAAACTTAATATAAAAATAGGACGGTGTTTAATATAATTTCGTAAATATTTCAAACATAAATAGATAGAACGACAATAATGATTATTATATTATCATTATCTAAACACCAATTTCAATTCTCGATCAATTTGTTATACCAAATAAACAATTGTATCGTAAAGTGAATGAAATGAATGGTAATCCGTTTTAGAAATAATTCACATGATTCCAGTATTAAAACGTACTCGATGATACGATGGTTTTGCGACGGGTGGTGGTGGTGGTGGTGGTGATGGTGGAGTCGAGGAAAAGAGGAAAATCGCTGCTACTTCATTAATCGCCGTTAATTATCAACTATTATACACGGGACCGTGTACGGCATTTTCGTATAACGAAAACGATCGTTGCTTTGCACCAACAACGATAATCATTCGACGAAGTGCCGTTGTTATACACCTGTTTTCGTTAATGCCAAGTGCTTAATTATATACTTTAACGTGATTATCGATTACTTTTAACTGACATAAAAAGAGAGAAGAGAGAGAGAGAGAGAAAGAAAGGTATACAAAAAAAGAGATAGAGAAAGATCTCGAACTATAAAAGTACTCGTTGATTCGATTTTTTCTATCAAAGTTTATACTTCCATCGAAAAGATTCTTGAATGAGCTTATATATTTGTGGAAAAAATTCTCTCAGAAAAAAAAACGCGAAAATAAGCCGCTCAGTTATACCTATATCACAGAATCAAATCGAATTGGTGAGAATAAAATAATCAAAAGTCGTTGACTTTATCGTTGAAAAATGCACGAACCTTTGCCGGCGAGTCCGCTACGCGTTTAATTAATACTAATGGATATAATGGATTCTACATTAGATCGAGTCTTTTATTATTTGAAATGGTAGTAGAGAGATATAGGTAGAAATAGAGATAGAAATAAATATTTCCAAAAATCGCGAAGATTATTCTTGGCGAACGTTTAAGTGTAACTCGATGAGATAACAAGCATTCATAGAAAGGGGTGGTGGTAGTGGTAATGGTAGTTGTGGTTGTGATAGAGATTGTTGTTTAGGAATGAGGACTATTAAAAAAAGGAACAATATATTCGTGCCGTTAAACGAACGTTGTATAATTCAGAAAACGCAAATGAAAATAAATATATCCATCCCCTCTCCTTATACACACATACATACATACATATGTACATCATATGTACATACGTATACATCTGCTCACATTTACTGACTATGCAACGAAAAGAGTTTATGTTTCTCTCATACGTGCAAATATGCACACATGAATTAGATCTTTGTCTATGTATGTGTATATAGGAGAGAGAGAGAGAAAAAAAAGAGAAAAAATACAAATATTATTTGAACGATAAATCGTGGTGGCAGCGTTCAAATATCGCTCGTCGCGATGAACGACGACGGCAGTAGTAACACCACCCGGCAACACTAATAGCAACAGCAACGGTAACAGTAACAGTAGAAACAACCACGTCGTCATCGTCGCTTTTCACGAATCGTTTTTTCCGAAAAAAATAAAAAACAAACGATAAACGAAAAAAAAGAACGGACGACAACGCGTTTCGCTTTGGATAGAAGGTGAGGAATGGGCGAAGGGGTGAGGATGAAGGGGGTTTGTAGAGGATTCGAACAGAGGGTATAGAGGGGTTGAAGTGGGGTGAAAAAAAGTGACGGTCGAAGTGGACGAAAGCGATTCCCCCCTACCCCTACCTCTTCCTCTGGTTCTCTCACAGTTCCTCATCGCCAGGGGTCAATGGCTTTTTTTCATTCGGTCCGAACTGATTTTAGAACGAACGAACGAGTGCAAAACGTTATTTCTTACCGTCAATCATTTGACGAATTTTAATTTCGTCGGATCGTTTCGTTTAGTTTCTGTAACTGTTTCGCTTCAGTTATATACTTGGTGTTTCAAATAAAACTCAATCATCTCGATTCTTTGCAAAAAGAGATAGCCCGCCTCCCTTTCTGTCCTGTTCCCACCCTCTTTCCCCAGTACCAACCCTCGTTCCCACCTGATTCCAGCTATCGGCGTTGAGACAAAAGCTTTTTTCAGTCGGTGCATTCATTAAAAAGACTAACCGGTCTATTTTGGGATCGAGTATATCGGCACTTTACGATTTTAATTACGCGTATTTTAATCCGCCCAGGAGACATTTTCTATTTCCGGGGGCCAGGTGCTCGCTTATATACATACAAAATACACACACACACACACACACACACACACACACACATATATATATATATATTATATACATGAAACAGCGAACGAACGAGCTTTATTAGACTCTCCTCTCCGTGCAGAGCCGATTTAAATTTAATCATAATGAAGAGTCGATTAAAATTGCAATCGTCCGCGGAATAGAACCCATAGCGCCGAGCAGTTAACGTCTGCTAACAGGCATTTAACTTAACTACCTCAGGTAACTGCTCGTTTCTAGGCTGAAGGGTCCTTTCGATTACTACTGCTCGGCAAATTTTATTGGCTCGGTCCACCTTCCTTGTCCTCCTTTTATATATACATACACTCCACGTGACTTTTTTCCCGCCCGTTGAAAACAGAAAGAAAGAACAAAATCCGAAAATAAAAGGACTACTCTCCAAAGCGATTCTCGATTTGTCCATTTTTACGATTGTCTCGTTGATAACTTTCATCTGGTTGTTCTATTATTTTCATGAAATTTCTTTTGCCAATTTTCTATATATAATATTAGATTTGTAAATTATTTGTTTCGATAATTATGACTACGTTTTAGATGAAAAATATATCCATGGAAATTAATTTTATTTAAATTTTAAAAATTTGTTAACTTAGTTTTCTGTCATAATTATTGATAAATGGGTTAATATTAGTATTAACGTTTTAAAATAAAAATTAAATGAATACAAAAATTATCTAACACACAAATATTACAATTAAATAAAAAAAGTAACTAATAAGTAAGATTAGTTTTAAAAGAATGATATTATAATATTTTTTTAAAAGAATATTCTCTAAAGTAAACAAGTTTTTATTCCCGTACAACTATAAAGAAAGGAGTATGACGTGTCTCGAAGTATATATCCCAGGACGATATCGAAGGACTTTTCAGAAAAATCAAAGCTCGAATCGACATAGGATGTGTTAGGATACTTTGCTAAAAGTCGCATATGCCGTGTGCAAGTGAGAGAAACGGGGAGAAGGAATAAGGGCCCGTCGCTTGCCTTCTGCAAAGTATTGCTTTCAAAATATCCCATGGGATACAGTCGAATGGCTATGTCATTCCGTTTTCCTATGGGAGAAACAAGTGACTACGTCGCGAGGGTAAACGCGCTTCGTTATTGTCCCGACGGTAACGTTCCAAAACGAAGACGTTCTTGCTTCCTTTCACCTTTACTTGACAACGAATCTATCTTCTGATTTTCTGTATTGATCCTTCGAAATATTTCGTTACAATTTGTTACTTTTACAAATTTTTAAAACAACAATTTTTTTTCGTATCTTTGTACATTATCAAATTATTTTGAAATCGTTTCGAAGCTACATACATTTGTTTGCAAAATTTTTATTACGTGTTTAAAAATATTTTTAATAAATTCTAAAATATATATATTCGATTTTAATATTAAAATTGTGTACAAATTGCTTAGTATTTAATATTTTTGAAGAATATTTCAGATTGACTTGTTTTCTTTTATTAGATGGAATCTATTTCTTTAAAACAAAAAACAAAAAAACAAAAAAATTTATTTCAAGACTTATTATAAATTTTAAAATATTTCGTTGTATTTTTAAACATATTTTAATTTAAATTGAGGATAAAAATAAATAAAAAAAGTATCAATAACGAAATAATCGTTCATCTTTTGTACGCGAGTAAGAATATCCTAAAAATAAACGAGACCAGTAATTAATATAAATGAATGTGAACAAAATAGATGAATAAATAAATAAATAATTGGAAAGCATTGAAAAGGCAATAAATATATAAACACAGATTATCCATTTAACGTTCTAACGACATTTATACGGTATATGGGTATTAATTAACAATAATTATTATTATTATCTCTAATCATCATGATGATGAACACGATGATAATCGAAGTTGTCTCAGAATGTTATGGGAAAATTTTGGCATGATCGATAAACCCTATATACAAACTATTTCGATGCGATTTAGCATGGCGGAGTAACAACGTGGCAGTAGTTACATACGATAGGTGGTCAGACACGCGAGAACGGACGCTCCACACACTTTATGGTTTCCAGGGTGTTTCGCAGTAGATAGAGGAAACACACACCTGAATTATACGTTCAACCAAAACTACGATAGGAGACGCACCAGTTCGCCGGCTCGTTTAAATCATCACCGTTTTCCTCGTTGTTTACCGTGGGCAAAACATCGATTAGCGCGTTGCCCAAATTAACGACGATCGTTCTCTGTTATATATATATACATAAAACATCTACGTATATAAATATAAATACATACATGCACACGAGCATATCTATAAGCGTATAAAATAACGACATATAAAATATTCGCGAGTGTCCAAACATTTTTCCTCACGTTTATAATAATCGAAAATATTTTGTTATACTACTTTTATCAACGTGTGATATCCCTTTTAAACGAAACATACAAAAAAGGACAACAAATAAAAATAGCAAAAATAAGAATAAAGAAAATATATAACAAAAATTTCTCTTCAAAGAAAAGTGTTTTGAAAAAAGTAGGTGTGTGCGTATTTAGAGTATCATCCGTAGTAGTAGATGGTGGCGGTGGTGGTGGGATATCGTCCGTCGTGCGTCCCAACAACGCGACCAACCGCGAAGATATTCAGAAGCGTCTGCTATGCAGTAGCCTATGCATTTTAAGGGAGGCCTGATTTTTAATGCCGTATAAATATGCATAGGATACGATATTAGCTCTTACGTGTCGTCGTCGTCGTCGTCGTAGTCGTCGTCGTCGTAGTCATCGTCGTTGTCACCCCTGCAACACACCGAAAACCGTACCCACCACTGGCCGTCCGAAAAATATCACGCGGGATTTGTGCGTATGAGTTTATCTATGTGTGTGTGTTTGTGTGAATTCTCGACGTATACACCAACAACAACAACAACGACAATAACGCAACTCGTGATACAAAGATACCATTATTTTCTTCCTTCTTCTGCTCCCTTTTCCAAGTCTATATATATATACATGCATGTACATATGTATTTATTTGTGTATATGTATATATGTGCTTATATACACGTTGCGTGGCAGGAATATGGAGAAGCATCGCGTTAGCATTGGGGTTCTCAATGGATAAACTGTGTCGCTGCGGTGACCCCAGGGAGCATCATCTAATGCCCATTTTGTTATGACGTCTACCAACCTCTGAATAATTTCACTACCACCAAACCTGCCGGATACTGATTATCCTAAAGCTCTCTTCTCATCCGCTTCGATTAAATTCGTCCTGCCGAACGGGCTATTTCTTTTTTTCTTTTTTTTTTTAATTTTTTTCTATTTTTTCTATGACCATTTTAACAACTTTTATTCCAATCTTTTTTTTATTGCCTCTTTTAATTGGATTTTTTTATCCACAAAATTGGTCTATGGGTTTACGAAGTCTATGGTTTTGTTTATTACTATAATATTTAAATATTGTAATACGTGTGTACGTTGAAAGAGAAGTGTGGGGGTGGGAATTTGATGGTTTTTATATGAGCAGAGTGTGAATATTATTCGGTGAAACGATTCGAAGTATATTCGTGTCGTTAGTAATGAATAAAATTATAAGGTCAATTTTCACTATTAAATGGTTCCATAAAAGTGAGTCTATTTTTCTATCTCTTTACGTAAATATGAATTGGATGTGTATGTGTATGTGTATGTGTGAAAGAGAGAGTGAGAAAGAGTAAAAAGAGTTATAATACGTGATCGTTCATAAATGTGAAATGAATTCGTTCGTAATATTTGAATTAAAAGTGGAAAAGTGGGATTTAATTAATTGCGGAAGAAGTCGATTTTCGTTCGTATAAAAAACTGTTAGAAAATTAAACACTATATATATATAGTGTTTAATTTTCTAACAGTTTTTTATACGAACGAAAATATATATAATGTATTAAATAAAAAAATAAATAAAATAAATATATATAATATATATATGTATCCGTACATAACCATATAAATATGGTTTATTGAGTAGGAAAAAGATAGCTATCAGGATAGAAAATAAATCAGGTATATTAGTTCCATAGGCAATGGCACAATTCGTGCTAATTTCACGACGGGTTTTCTAAGCCAAAGATATTGCACGCGTGAAATAATAATAAAGTATATAAATGGATCAAGTTTACGACGAAGCGGACGGTGCATGCTAGAAGGTTTTATGTATGCGAGACCGTCGTTGTCGTTGTCGTTGTCGTTGTCGTTGTCGTTGTCGTTGTCGTTGTCGTTGTCGTTGTCGTTGTCGTTGTTGTTGTCGTTGTCGTCGTCGTCGTATGAATGTCGTATGAATTTTATCGTCCTATTCACGACACAAACACTTTACGAGATTTTCCTACCTTGCTTGAGAATGGACCTTCGTCGAGTTTTCTTCCCTTTTCTATATATACACGATCAATTCAATTTTCGTTTTTCGTAACGTTCAATTGATGTAATTAAAAATCGCGACATTTGATCGATTATTAAATATTAATTTATACAAATTATTTATCAATGTAAGTTTGAAAAACAAAATTTAAGATAAACTTCAAAGGTTGAAATAATAATTTAGTTAGCTTAGTGGTTTCTATTTTCTTTTTATACACTCGGTTTGTGTAAATTTACTCTACAAACGATGTAATTGTTTTATAAGGTGACTGAAGTTTATTAATTAATTTTGATAATGAAATGGAACGGTAACAAAAAACATTTTTATAAAACCTACCGCAAATACGCATTTGATTTTTTTACCGAACATTTTGTAATTGAGAGACAAAAAAACAATAAAACGCAGAATTAAGCAAAATTTCGAACACCAACTTTGATATTTTCATTTTCAATATAAAAAGAAAAAAATTACTTGGTTATTTATATTAATATTTAAGGATACGATATCAGACTTTTGGATTTAGGATTGTTGTATAGACAAGAGAAAGGTTCTGTTTGATTTTTAATTCTACGGGATGTTAAAATCCGGAGGATCCGCTAATGGCAGGGCGAAAATCTCTGCCGACGACGGAATGTAACGTGAAACAGTAGGTGGTCCGGGTAATGCGTCTTGCAACCCTCGGACAGGAGAGCCCGTAGCACCATCATCAATCAGGGCTGGTGCACATCCTGCGCGAACTTATATAGTATTTATTCTCATTAGGTCTCTCTACCGAGAGATGGACGAGTAAATGTCACCATATAAATTCTACAGAAAATATGTCTCCTACCGATATGAATTATTTCATCGAGGAAAAATGATTCCACGCGGATAATGGACCACTGAGATTAGATTTTTCACAAAAAAGGTTACGTGTTACCTTAAATGACAATAAATCAAGATTAATCAAGATCGCATTAACTTAACGCGCAAATCATTGCAATTTTAAAGACGCCTAAACTTTGTTCAATGATCAACATTGACTTATTATACGATCTATTTAACAACTAATTTTACGTGGATGTTGCTTTAATATTACAACTTAAATCATAATTATCAATAATTAAAAAATCTTTAAGATCTTCTTCATTTCCAAACTTTTCACATCGATCGCGATAATTTTGTCGTAAATAATAATCTTTACCACAATTTATATAATTCTCCGAGTTTCCAATACTTGAACGTCTCCAATTTTAAAAACTCTTACAATAAAATCCTACAAATTTGCTTTTATCTATGATCAATTCTAAAAGATCTAAATTTATCGATACTATTACATACCAAAAAGCGATAATATAAAAATCTTCAATTATTCCATCCCTTTAATAAGGGTTAAAGATAAAAAAAAAGAAACCTCACAGTTATTCTTGGATCTGACAACAAGAGAAGTACTTCGCGTCTCACGATAAATTATTACAAATTGAATGTTTTTATAAATATCAAAATATTAGGTCGAGAAATTGTAAGTTAAAAGGATAACCAAAAAAGAAATGACAAAAAAAAATATGACAGGAGTAAAGATAAAACCTTTTTTACCGTTTTCTCGCTTTGGAACGGTACCGATTCGAGACGATTTTTTTTTCGGTGAAAACGAGTCAGACTATTCTTCAATGGCGCACTGAAAGCTACTTCTATATATCTTCGAGGTCTCGGGCAGATCCCGGCGCTTGCCTTGATGGCAAGCTCAATTTATATCAGCGCCTGCTGAGACCCCTTTTACGAGGTCTCGCCGTGGTAACACTCTATCCCCTGCTCCCTTCTGTCCCTTCCCCTTTCCATTCCTTTCCTTTCCTTTCCTTTTCTTCCCTCTCTTCTTCCTCTTTCAACCCCCCCTTATCATCCCTTAGCTTCCAGCAGAACGTTGCAGCTTGTCCTGAACACTCCACCCTCGCTAACCTCGAAATTCTACCCTTGCCAGTCCGAAGCGAGCTTTCTTCTTCGCCATCTTCGAGACACCAGCCGACTCTTTTCCATCCCCTTTCCACCCTCCACCTTTCTTTCTCTTCTTTCTTTTTTTCTCTTCTATTTTTTCTTCTTCTTTTTCTTATCCAAAGAGGACTCAAGGGTTCTTTCGAACTTAAACTTAAGCCGTTCGCGATCGACGTAAGGAAATAGAAAAAGTCAACTTTGATTTCTTTTCAACTGTCTGCCTTCTTTCTTTTCTATTTTTCTTTTTTTTGTGAAGAATAAAAATCTACGTACATTAAAAAAAAAAAAAACAATAATATTGAAATGATTTAATTTTTATTAAAATATTTCATATTGTGTGTTTATTACTAATTTAAATAAATAATCTGTAATTCACGTGTAAAAAGAAGAAAGTTAAAGAGAGCGATAGAAAATATATTTAAATGATTAGATGTATATAGTACTATGAACAGTATCGATTAACATAATAAAAAAAAATAATATATAGATATAACAGAAAAAAAGTGATCTTCCAAAAATAATTATCTATCAATGCAAATGAAATATTAATAAATGTTTTCAATAAATCATTAATAAAGCAAAATCTTTAGACATACACATTTAAATACTCAATAAACAATTGAGATAAATATTGTTAAATAAAAATTTCAATGCACGTTTCCGTGGTACGGATCGTTAACAGAAGAAAAGAGAGATAAAGAGAGAGAGAAAGAGAAAGAGACAATAGTGATTACTCGAAAACGGCACGTCCGTTTCCACCCACGCCGTGATTCCAGGTGCTTCTTGGGAACAGCTGGCATGGCGCACGCGCCTTGCCAAGTACTATGCGGTGATTGATCAATTTTTAAAAAGCAATGTTCCTAATTGACCGCACGATTCGATCCGATCCACAAAAGAATGAGAAAGAAAGATAGAGATAGAAAACATAGTATTCATCATTGAAAAAGGGGTCTTTTTCTAACCTCGAAGTTAAAACCTTAGTCATCTAACGAAAGGTGTGTTCGTTCGATTCGCTTTCGAAGGCAGTTGTGTTCTTCAACCTATCCCATCATCTAATATTCTTCTTTTCTACTAATATCTACTACATGGATAACCTTAGAAATCTCACGGAATGCTGACTAATCCTATCACATTAAACAACTCAAACGAGAATTAAGGTATTACTTTAATGTGAGAGTTAAAAAGGAAGGTGCTATAATATATCTCTCGAATAACGTACCACTAGTTAAAAGGAAAAATTAGATATTTTTGTGTAGTAAAATTATAAAGATAATAAAATAGAATTTATCCTTGAATTAAATATGATCTTAAATTAAACGACGATAATAACTCTATTAATAATATTTTCAGATCAAATGGATTGATAGATAGATCGTTCGATCTATCGATCGATCTAATTCACTAAACATTTATATTCGTCTTTAACTATTCTCCCTGTCGAAAGTATTATTAGAATATATTTGAATATCTATTTATAAATACTAGCCTATAGTTATAGTACACATTCTGTGGTTTTCATCTTTCATCTGATTTTGTATATATCTCATAGCGTTTCGAAAGAAAAAAAAAACACTGAAACACCATGAACTAAAAAGAATAAACCGAAACAAAAAAAAAAAAAGAAATTGAGTCGCTAATTCGGGGGCCGTAACTCAACGATATATTACATGTAGGTCCTGCTCGTCGAAAGCTCTCGTTTGCAGGCAGTTATTTCGTAACAGGAATCATTAGCGTATGGCTGCGTTAATTAGCGGAAGTTCCGCACGTACCTCTACATACGTGCTTGCAACGATGCAACTACGATGCGACGGTATTGAAAATAGTATATGTAGTATATGTGATAATATGAGATATATAAACGTTCGTTTCTGACTCTATACTGAACATATACACACACACACACACATATATATATATTTATATGTTTGTATATATGTATATATGTATATCACGCCTCCCCTTCGTGTTTTTTTCCCTCGCATGGGTTCTATCACTGATGCTCACTCGGCGTGGAACGGCGAATTATCCATGGGCTTTTAGCCATAGTTCTAGCGTGAAATCAGTGCAACAAACCACACCTCTAAACCCAAAGATTATGTACGAATATTCTTGTCTTTTTATAATCGAGACCAAATATTTTACACAAAAATGTTTTATTCTAATCAAATTCACTGAAATGATCTCTCAATTGAAATAAATTATAATACACATACACATAGTATACATATACATTAAATATAAAAAGCAATCATATCTAAAAATGATATACGAATGTTCTTATCTTTTCTATGATAAATTGAGGAAAATGTGATAAGAATTTATTTTACTAACTAAATTTGTTGTAATGATTAAATTAATTCATGATAATAAACTGTTACTCATATATGAATAAACACATACACACATGTACAGATTCATTGAATATTGATTTCAACGAAAATTTAATTACATTAGTTTGTCTCTTTGAGTGTTTGGTAAATGTAACTAACTTTAATTACGAATTAACAGATAACGAATTAAAGAATGGTTACTGTTGTAAATGCATTACATATAGGATGTAGTTAACAATATCGACGTTGATGTAAACGTGTGGTTTGCGGAATGAATGAGTAAGAGAAAGAGAGAGAGAGAGAACTTGATGTTGTAACTGTAACACATAACCTAAATGATTTAGCCAGAAATGCACTTAACAAAGTCTTGTTCTAATGCCATTATCTCGTCACAATCATCCATCCTTTCGTATTCTGGATGATAGAAGAGAAAGAGAGTGATTGAGATGATAGAACTGCAAGGTACTCAATAAGACAGATGTTAGGATTGATTAAGGGAGATATACTAAGACGACTCGTATCGAAATTTTCTCTACTTTTACTACGTTAGATAAATGAAGATTGAAAAACAAAATATATGTATATGTCAAAGGTTCTTGGATTCTTGGAATCTGAAAAGCGATCGTTCTGGTGGTCGTGGCAATACCTAAAGCAGGCTAGAACGTGTAAACCCCATATATCCAATTAGATTCGTATAATCCGTGCACGTTAGCAGAGAGGGTGTCTCTAGCTTCTGCGATCCCCCTTCATTCTCTCTCTCTCTCTCTCTCTCTCTCTCTTACTCTCAGTGATTGTGTGTGTGTGTAAGTGTGTGTATATATATGATTCGTTGGTGAGGCTGCGTCTGCGCAATGTACTCCAACGCTAAAGTACTAATTTATGGGCACATATGAGACGACTATAGTACGCGCTACTGTGCCAGAAAAGGGACTCTAGCTTGTGCACGGAACTATAGTGGGGAGAAACAGGAGGGTAGGGTAGGGTATGGGTAAGGTAGGGTATATCGGAGAACACAGAGGCGGGCTTTGCATGCGATATCAATAAATCAAGTCCCCGGGACCCCGGCAGCTTAGGAGGGCACTACGTGGCCAGAATCAACAGCTCATAACGTCGGCTAATAGCTACCCGCGGTGGGGTCGAAGATATTGTCCTAACGCCCAGGGACATCTTACCCACCTAGTGTTGGATTCTCTATCTCTATCTCTATCTCTCTCTCTCTCTCTCTCTCTCTCTCTCTCTCTCTCTATCTCTCTATCTATCTATCTCTATCTCTCTCTATCTCTATCTCTGTCTCTCTTTCTTTCCATCTGTTATTCTTCTTCTTCTTTTTCTTTCTTTCTTTCTTTCTTCTTTTGTTTCTTTCCTTCCAACCTACCACCACCCTCTCTAACTTACCACTGCTAACTCACTCGAAGAAAAATCGTCGTTGGTGCTTCGATAAAGAGAACCTGAAAAGATACTTGCTTCTACTAGGTAGCGTTTGCTCTTGCGCTTCGTGCCATGAAAATATCGATTTCGAGGGTTTCGCCCAACGTACCTTTACCGTGATTCTCGAATTAATACACGAATTAGTTCATGAAATATATCTGTTGTTATTTTATCGTTCTTTGGTTTGATAATTTAATGAACAAAACAAAACAAAAATGCAATTCTTTTCTTTTAATATTTTTCTTTATTTTCCAAATTCTTTGAAGGTTGTAAATTATTTTATTGTTCTTTTATTTATTTTTCGTTTATTGTAGATTTCATTGGTTTGACTTTACTTTGATATTGTATGCACATTAATTTGATTATTTAATGAAGTGGAAAATAATATGTCTTTGCGTATGTTTGTTAATATTAAAATTTAAGGACTGTCACAAACACATATTTCTTTATTCTCCCTTTTACGGGTTCAAGTCACTTCTTTATGAATACCTTCCCGCATTAACCCAATGCTATATCAAAAAGGTCCTGTCTTTTTACCGCCCTTTTTAGAGTCAACAGCAAATGGTTTTTATTTTTCCAAATAGATCACACATCCATTTTACTAAACGTACCCACGTTGCTTAATTATAGTGATCTGATGAAAAGTAATCTATATATAGTAAAGTATAATAAAGTATAATAAAGTAATCTAACGTAAAATGGAAATAGAATAAAAACGCGTTTGTTTTAAGAAATCCAACTTGTCTAAGATTTATTGCAATTCTTTCAATTTATTTCAAACAAAACTGGTGTGTGATGCATTTGTATGAATTCTTCCCATAAAATTAAATAACACGATAGCTTTGATATTTTGTTCTAAAATTATTTCTCATCAATTTTGACCAATATTTATCATACTAGTTAATAAACACAATTATTGCAAATAAAATGAATACAATTTATTATGAAAATTAACGAATGATTGTTATGGATTTAGGTATGGTTTCAAAATCGTCGAGCAAAATGGAAGAAACGTAAAAAGACAACAAATAACATGTTTGGTGCGACCGGTACTTTACTACCGTCGCATGGTTTGCCACCTTTTGGTCCAGATCTTTGCGGAGCTGGGATGTTTCAAGCACCCGCGGAGAGATGGGGAGTGAGTACAGGTCAGAAGTAAATAATTTTCTTTCTAAGTAAAACTTTATTATCTTTTTCCGAATTTTTTCCTATTATCATTTGTTCAACCTATCAAAAAACACGAGCAGGTGATTATGACAGTTGTTTGTGTCAAGAGTAATATCAATGTTTCATTTCATGACATTTCATTTCTATTACAGTACTACAATGTTTTATATCGATTTTTAAATTTGGAAGTTTTACACTCGAATTTTTACAACCCCACGTGAGGTCTTCAGAGTCAGATTAAAAAGTTCTGTTATGTATAAGTATATTGAATTTTGTGCACTTGTAAATAAAATACTAACTGAATCAATAAATAATGTCGGAATTGGTAGTATTTTGTTTATAAATTAATAATTATTTATATTATGAAATAATGTTTTTAATTGTGTCCATTGTAACAATTACCCGCCCGCATGCTTGTACTATTCTTTTTTTTTATAATTATTGCTTAAATAATGACAGGAAACACGTGATGTAGGTACAAAGTAATTAATTAGTGTCTATAATGAAAGATAATTAATATAATTTCCAAGTGTAGATAAATTAATCGATAGACACGGAGATTCACGATATGTATTATATTGCATACACACACAGACATATATATATGTATATTGGTGATTAGAATGAGATTCCTAGGTGTCACTTTAACAAGCGATATAACTAATTAGCAAAAAGTTCATATATTCGGAAGAAGAATAGGAAGAAGTCCAGTTAACGGGCAAAGTCGCGTCGACGACAACGACGACGACGGTGTTTGACTTTTAATTTAATTTCCTTCCTTCCTTCACACCGACGGAAGGTAACTTCGAATTACTTAAGTCTTTTATTATACCTTCTTTATACGAATATCTACACATTTGCTAAAAAGATGAAAAAGATGAATAAAAGAAAAAGAAAACAAAAAATCAAGAAAGAAATTGTTTAGCTTTTTGTAAGACGAATTATTTTATAATTAAAACATTTTAATTCAATTAAAATGAAATTTGATATAATATTTTCAAACTTATTTTCTCTATCTCTTTCTCTTTTTCTGTTTTATTGTAAATTGTATAACTATGAATAAGATCATATTTAATAATATATTTATCTTTTGTAGGTCTCGGCCTGGGACAAGGTGGTATGGGCATGGGTGCTTATGGACAATTAGGTCAACAAAGCCCCAGTACTCTTGGCAACTTGGGTCTTGGCAACTCTGGCCTGTCGATCAGCAGTCCTTCCCAGACGGTCTATCAAACGAATTACGGATTAAATTCTCTTGGTAAGTCAACATATTATTGTGGAAACAAATAAAATAAAACATTGAGAAAAAAATATTTCAATTAGAATATTCATTGATACGAGTTATTAGATTGGTCAATAAATAAATGTTGAAATGAACAATATTTTACATGCAAACAAAAAACCGTAAGAATATTTTATACAATATTATTCTATTAGGTTTACTTGCACACTTGTAAGTAAATTAGTAATTGAGTGAATAAATAATATCGAAATTTGGATACTGTAAAGTTACCACTGTATTCTATCTAAACTTTATATATCCTATTTATATTTTATTTTCTCTTATTCTCCATTCATACAAATAATACCGTGTTATAACTATTAACGTACGGTTAATAAAATCTCTATTACTAGTTTCAACGAGTAAGAAAGTTAACTGAAAATATCACAATATTTCGAAGTTTAAACAGCGAATATTCCAGTTCGTGGGTGCTTATGGTTGCTTCGATAATCGTCTTGCCAAACTTTTCGGACTGTGATCTTCTAAAAAGCGACGTTTATGCAAACACTATCAAAACTAAAAGAGGGAGAGAGAAGCATGTCTTTGACGAAGTCGTTAAACGTTACACGATGCATTATCATTCCGAAGGAGTTATGCGCCTGCACGTAAGGAATTTGAGACAGAAACATAAACTCTATCCTCCCGTCTGTTTACTCAGGCAAACTCCGAGGCTGGTCTCGCACCTAGGTGTGAGATCTTTCGCTGTATATTTACCATAACATCTCGATGCATCCTGTCTTCGCTGAGTTACGCTTCGACTAAGTCTGCAGATCTTATGTATGCATGCATGTATAGATGTGTGTGTGTGTGTGTGTGTGTGTGTGTGTATATACTTTTTTGAACGGGTCTATGTGGTATAACCCGAAGAATCCTTTGTTTCGAGAAACAAGTTTTCTTGTATTCTTCTACAATTTGTTCCTTTTTTTTTCTTAATTTACCAACTCTTTCATTCGTAAAAATATCTTTTAAAAACAACCCCGAAGATAAATATTCGTATTTTTTAACTAAAAATTTATTGACGAATGTCTTCTTAAAATATCACGAAATCAATGTTGAGACGAATTTACAATAAATTTAGGCAAATTGTATAGGTATATACAAATTGTATATGTTAAGAAAATCTTTCTATATTCTCATATATTTCATAGCGTAACACAGTTTCACAACTCACCGAAGGGACTATTTAACAGCACAGCAAAGTCAGCTCGTACGTAACGCATATATGTAAGGATATGTATATGCATACATATATGCATACATCTATATATATACGTTGTGTCAATTATCACGTATTATCACCGTACGAGCAGGTCCAGTGAAATAGCAATGGAAAGAGAGAAAAGAGTTTTAAAGAAAATGAAGTGTTGGAAGAAAAGAAAGAGACAGAGATATAGCAGAAACGTTGGATATGTTTGTGTGGCCGTGTATGTGTATTTTTGAGCTTACGCACGTATGAACGGTCCTTAACGTTGAAAATGTTTCACGTTAGAATCTCAAAACTTAGTGGTGACCATGTTCTTTTCTTCTTCTTCTCGTTCTATAGCTACCACTCGCCTTTTACGTTCTTCGATAATACTTAGGGCAAATAGCTTTTAGAGCAGAGCTATCTTTTTTCTCTTTTCAATGATAATTAACACCGAAAGAGCGCGAGAGGCTCGATTCCAATGATTTTCTCGAGTTCCACTTTGAAAATATTTTTTTTTCTTTTCTTTACATTTTCATCCATATCAATATTATTTCGAATTATGTGAATTTTGGATTTAATCTTTTTATATAGTTGATAATCATTATCTTTTACATATATAAATTAATAATATAATTCTTATACTCGCGATATGTATCAAAAATTGATTTATCTTTAATCTTTCGCGTTATCTCATTAACATTTATTTGAATTTAATTATTAAATCAAAATATTATGAATAAAAATAATTCTTAACATTGAATTTATTGATTTATTATTGTATTCTATAATAAAGATATTTCAAAAAAAATTTTTTATTATATATTTATTATAAATTTTATTTTTTTTATATTATATTTATTATGATTATTTTTATTTATTATGTTGAAACGTAATAAAATTTTATTAAAATATGCGGTTGCTCTCTTGTGTGTACGATTTTATAGAGGGTTAAATCGATCTTCTTTTCTTAATACGTTTTACAATGTATTTCTACATTTTTCTTAGATGTCTAAAGTTAAAAAAAGAAAAAAGAAGAAAAAGAAAGAAAGAAGAACATGATTATTATCTATCCTAGTTCTTTCTTTTTTTCCTGTCTAATGTAAGTTCCTTTAGGAAAAAGGGTGCACCTTTCTTTCTTCTTCTCTCCGCAAACTCGAGTTCCCATAAAAAAGTTTCTCCCTTCGTGAGTTTTCAAGCTTCTCTTCTTTTTCTTCTTCTTATTCTTCTTTTTCCCCGATGGTGGCCACCAACGCGGGTTGAGTGTTTTATGACTACCGTGTTTGGTAGCACGACCCACGCACTTTGTGAATCTACCGCATTAATATCGGCATACAATACAAGTCGGAACATCTTTATCGAAAGAAAGCGCCCTTAGAAATTTCTCCCTTTTGCTACCTGCTAGATAGACATCTTTGTGATATTCGGTCAACTAATATATCGTCAAATTTATTTCGATAAACATCGGTTCATTCTGTTTTATAAGATTTTTGGTTCAACCCTTTAGTTACTTACAATCCCTTTATATGAATTGTTCATACAGAAACATTGTATGAACTACTGACCACTATACTATATACTACATACTATTGACCACTATACTATATACTACATACTATTGACCACTATACCTATATACTATATATGACCACTATACATCTGTGAACACTATACCATACGAAGATATGCACGTACGAGCTAATTTATATCAAAAAATACTAATGTTAAAGTATACCGTAACAAACAAAAAATTATAGCTAATAATCGGGCCTTTTTATTTTGTATATTTTTTTTCCAAACACATAATATTATTAATCGAATATTATATTTAATATTAAAATCGTTTAATATGTGAATTATTCAAATATTTAATAATTCTTACCTAAAATAAAAAGAAACGTATACTTATATAAACGCCGTAGAGTGTTGTTATTGTCGAATCGTACTTTCTATGACAACGAACGAAACGAGAATGAGGGGAAAGACGTATAGGATAAACAATTTAAATAATACAGTGATAAAGAAGTCTCGAGAGTTGACCTTTTAGTTACCTACAAACGTTCGACATATACATACGTTGAGAAGAACGAAAGAATAAGCATTTTAATCGTTATTATTATTACGATGTCTCGAATATTAACTGTCGGTATAATTATATATAAATTCACATATATTATATATTAATTTAATACTTTTTTGTTACTTTTTAGTATACTGCAAACTATTATTTATTTTTTTTAATATCATTCGATCTATATATAATTTTATTTTCCTAAATATAAAAATATTACAATATCGAACATCATTAAAACTTTCTTTTTTTTATTGATCGTTTATTATAAAAGTGGTGTAAGTCTATTTTTGAAATCAAATTGAAAAAATGAATAATTCTTACATTAAATTATTAACAAATCATAAAAGTTAGGTGCATTCTCAATTTTATTTCAAAAAACTAAATTTATATTATTTTTATTATAAACGATACTAAAAGTAGTTTTACCTAACTAAAAATTGTAAATTTATTTTTACCAGATATTTAGATCAATGATATTATTTTCGTGGACCCATAATTTAAACACCAGAGTTTTATATCTTGAAACAAAAAAAACAATATATAATAATTCTATTGACAAACCAATATTGATTTTTTGTTTCCTCGATAAAGTAACTATCACCTAAATAATATCATTTACGTAAAGTTAATTTTTATATAATAAAATAACGTGAAATTAAAAATTAACAGGAGTCGTACAGGTCTCAGCGTCACGGGGTTCACCACCAGGAGGATCTTCGGTTGGTGGAGGCCAAGGAGGAGGATTGAATTCGGCGTTGAATTGTGCGCAGGGTTCACCGGGTTCGAGTTCAGGTGGTGGAGGATCGGCAGCAGCTGGTGGTGCAGGAGGAAGTGGTATATCTTGCGTTGGTGGTGAAGTCAATGCGGACGAAGCTTCGGGATGGAGAGGTGCTCATATTATTACAGGACTTAGGCGTCGAGCAACGGATACCTCGCAACAATATAGTCCGCAATCTCATCCACCACCATCGGCTCCATTACCGTACACTCATGGCATGGAATATAGCTCTGCGTACTGAAATCTTCTTCGAGTTATTCAAAGTTTCCCGCTATTCCTCGTGCAATCAGCCATTTTGGTTACGAGAGGACGCGTCACGTGACGTTGTTAGTAAGAAACAAAAAACGACTTCGCGAAAAAAAAGGAAAAAATAAATTTTACCAGTGTTTGTTTGTTTGTTTGTTTGTTTGTTTTGCGAATTATTTCGTTGTTACGAAACTTTATGGATGTAATTAATTAATTCAATGATTAATTAATTAAGCTTCCGTTGGTACATATATGTCGATAATTATATATATAATATATAAGAATAAGGAAAAATAATTAGATAGTAGAAAAAAGATAATGAAGAGGATAAAGTTGCAATGTATTTCATCTAAGAAAACGATAATTATTAGATTAAACGTGATTTAAATAAAGAAAATCTAGTCGATCTTGTTATCTATCTCTGACAAAAGGATGATACGTTTGATCGTCGAGAATTTCGTCATAAATAGTGATTATAGCGGCGAACGTTTTACGAGAAGACGAAAATGAAGAATAAAAAAGAAGTAAAAAGAAAATAATAAAAAAAGATGAAGAAGAAGAAGAAGTATACGACGAGTTATCTTAGTATTATGGTATACGATGAAATTCAAGGAGATGACGCATTTTTCAGTGAAATAGTCAACGATAATGATCAAGTTAACTTAATTACTGAAATATCTTTTGCTCTCTCTCTCTCTTTCTCTCTCTCTCTCCCTCTTTCTGTCTCTCTCTCTCTCTCTCGCGTCGTTTTACGTATAATAATAATAATTATAATAATAATAATATTAATAATAATATAATAATAATATTAATAATAGTAATAGTTATTAGTAATATTAATATTAACAATAATAATAATAATAATATTAATGAAGGCATTGTAAATATTATCTTAAGGAATTGACGTGAAAGCTATTATTATATCGATATCATAATTATTCATTTTTCATGATAAATGCGAAACGCGTAATGGATATTAGTCGATGTTTATGGTGTCGGGAGAGAATCTTATTAATTTAATTACAATTAGACCAAAAATCGTCGTATGGTGCTTTGTGAGAGAAATTCGTCGAGTACCTAAATACTATATATATGTTACAGTCTCTTTTTTTTTTTTTGAATATCCAATGACGATATATCCTAAATCCACATGAACCGGTTTTATGATACCTTAGTGTTATTTTTTCTTACAAAACTTGTAAGATACTTCTTTCTTTCTTTCTTTCTTTCTTTCATTCATTCGTTCATTCATTCATTCATTCTTTCTTTCTTTCTTTCTTTCTTTCCTTCTTTTTATCTTTGGAGAATATTTTTCTTATCCTTTCGTTGCTCACACCTTTTGTGTTAGGCATTATGTCATTATAACCGACCAACCTTTTCGAATATATCGAGTCGTTCCTTTTTTTTAAATCTATGAAAATACGTCATAAAATAAGGTCGGTTGCGTCTCGACGAAGTATGTCGAAACTTTGAAAAAAAGAAAAGAAAAAAACCAACGAGAAAGAAAAACAGAAAGATTTGTTAAACTCAATAAACAAAAAATGAAATATCTCGAGTCTGAAATAAATGGGGGAGACGCGTATTGTCGAAAAAAATCATTTAAGAAATGAGACGAATTATTTAAAAAGGATAATAAAAAGAACAAAATAATAAGAATCCAGTGGATTCGAAACTTCGACAGATTTCTCGGCTATCCGTCCGAGAGGAAAAGTGTTTAAAAAAAGAAAGAAAGATGCAGAATCTCTTATCAGGAAAACTATAATAATAATAATAATTAAATATTATTAATAAACTAATAATAATAACAATAGATCTTTAAATGATTGTCACCGAAAGACACCAAGGTCCGTGTAATTAAATAATAAAAAGTATACGTTTAATTAAGATAGTAGTACCTAATTAATAAAATCAGCATAAGAGAGAGAGAGAGAGAGAGAGAGAGAAAGAGAGAGATAGTATGATGATGATAAAGATGATGATAATGATTACAATATCGAATTTCAACGATAAGGTGAGACAAGTCCTTAAATTGCGACAAAAAAAAAAAGAAACTGAAAAGAAAAAAAGGAAAAAAGAAAAAAAAAGAATATTTACTATTAGAACGAATATACTTGGACATTGTGATATTTATGAAGTCTGTCGTCGACTTCCCTCTTCCAACTTCGTCCCTCACTTTTTTTTACCCCAATGCTACCCTTAGCCCTCAATCCCTCAAACCTACTCCCCACTACAACTCCTTCCCTTTGAAAAATTTCCCATCATTGTATTTTTTTGTTTTCTTTCAGACAGCCGAGAGACTCTACTCTGACATTTAAAAAAAAAAGAGATTTATTATCTCCGTCATTGCGAGAAATAACGTAATTGAATTAATTAAAACGAAAAAAAAGAAAAATAATCTATTGAACGAGACGACGACGATTTATTCTAGTTACGAATTTACGGTGTAGAATTGATCTTAGGTGAATAAACAACAACAACAAAAATTAAACTATTATTATAAATAACATTGATGAATTTAAATAATAAAATAAATAGGCAAGTTGTCGGTGTATTATTACTACGAAATGTATACGATTTTTAATGTACAAAATTAAAACACGAGAGAGGAGTAACAGAGGAAGAAAAAAAGTGAAAAAAAGAAAAAGGGAAATGAAAAAGAAAAAAAAAAGTAATAATAATTATAACGTGCTAACGAATGTAAAATAATTTGTCCTATGTCTTTGGATCATTTTGTTTCCTCGTCTTACGCTCAAACGTGAAAAAAAAAATAAATTTCAACGCGCTTAACAAAATTAACATCATTATAGTAACTACCCTTAACCTATCCAATCCGCATTTACCCCTATTCCCAAAAATATTATACCAGACGATTATAATTACTCATATTCGATGAGAGATATGAGTAGTTTTGGATTCTTTTGAAATTTACACACATTTATATTTTGTCTTTTCTTCTCGTAATTGAAATGTTCAAATTGGAATAATTTAGTTTTAAATTTGCTTGATCATGATCGCGATTGTTCGTTGATATTAAAAAAAAAAGGATTAAAAAATGAAATTATTAATGAAATGAGACTTTTTTTAAATCGCAAAGAACAACGACAATTAATCGCAAGCGTTGATTATTCCTCGATCATGCATATACTTATAACTGTTATTTGTAAATTGATCTATATATATATGCTATTTAATTTATTTGATAAGCATACGTGCATAAATTGATGAACGGTGAGATACGAATAATAATGAGAG
Organism: Polistes dominula; assembly: GCF_049000335.1. NCBI lineage: Eukaryota > Metazoa > Arthropoda > Insecta > Hymenoptera > Vespidae > Polistes > Polistes dominula. Next base: position 7,136,161 of record NW_028300925.1, on the reverse strand, counting down.
AAAGTGAACGAATGTGTTGTAAGTACGTATGTGTGTATCTGTGTGTGTGTGTTTATGTATGTACGTTTGTAAATGCGTGAAAGATGAAAGAGGCATAATTTACTTTATCCCGCACAATTTGGCACTTATAAATATATTACAATAAAGTTTTGTTCAAACGTGCTTCAAATCATGCAAATGTGTTACTTTAACAAAACAAAAAAACTAAAATATATTTAAAAGTATTTCTTTCGGATTTTTTCCATTTTTAAAAGCCCAATTGAGTCATGGAATAAATAAAAAAAAAGAGAGAAAAAAGCATTTGCGTGGTTGAAAAGTTTCTAGGTGGATCAAGGATTCTTGGATTATTTTCAAAATCAATAACTTCTTTTTTTTCTCAAAACATTTCAAAGAAATTTTACGAGTTAGGCTTGTGTTTCACAATATTGAAAAAAAAAAAAACAAATTAATTTAACGAAGTAATTGATTTTTAAAATCATTTAAGAGAATTTTTGATCCACCCCGTACTTTATAGAAAGAAGTGTCTGAAGAAAAAGAAGATGATGTTGACGACGATTAAAAAAAAAAAAAAAAAAACACAATGAAAAACCAACACAAAAAAGAAAAATTAAAAACAAAAAAAAAATTATGGACTGACTTCTTCGCACTTTTGTCACACAAATCCCATTTATCGTCTTTTAGTGATAAATAGATGAACTTTAATTTTCATCGTTATATACATAGTTGTGTATAGAGGTCTCAACTAAATGTGTAAAAATAAATCATTGAGAAAGTATAAACGAATATCGAAGTCTCTTGCCGCTCACAAAATACGCCGAAGATAATATTTCGCTTTTTTCAATTAGTGTATATCAATAATAATTAATTAATTAATTAATAATAGTGATAATAAAAAGAAATAAAAGAAATATACACAGAAATTTTATTGAAAATATATTATATTTAAATAGGCGTACACAGATAAAGATATAGTAATGCTACTTATGGAATTAATAATATGCATTGCATATATATATTTTATATAATATTATCATTAATATAATATTATTAATGTGTAATATGTATCAGAGCTTCTCAAGGTAAGGGCTTTCCAAATGGGGTCATAAAAATTAAAATAAGACTAAAAAATGTCTGAACGCACAATTATCAGAAATTAATTCTTAACCAGTTTAACTGAACTACATGTATAATATATTTATGAGTTTATGATAGTGAAAAAAGAAGATAGTATATAGTCTATACCCAAAGTTGTGAAAATATTTGCTCAGGTAAAGGGGGTCACCAAATATAAAAGTTTGAGAAGTCCTGATATGTGTTATACTACTAATATTAATAATATTATTAATACAATATTATATGAAATTCATATATTATATAATATATAATAAATAAATTATATACATATATATAATATTGAAGAGAGGAAACACATAAATGATCGTAAAGGATATTAATTTATTGTGTGTTTCAGATAGACGAAAAGATAAGAGATATCAATTATTAATCAGGTACTATATGAGTGTAGAAAAAGATCGTTCATTTTCAACGAGATTCCAATGGAAAGTATTTTTTCATTTTTTTTTCAGGAAGTTACTTATCGTTACTATATTTTATTTTTTATTTTTAGGTATTTTTTCTTTTATTTCTTTTTTTTTTTTTTAATTAATAGAATCCAATAGACTATATAGATAGATCATTAGGAACAATTATAGAGAGGTTGTGAAAGCACGGTTAACCGTTATAATGCAGTCATCGTTTAGTAAGTAGCTGATAGTTTTAAAGCCAATTACTTATATCGACACTCTCGTTTGTGTGTATGTGTGTGATTAGCTATACTTAAATAAGCAGTCATCAAAAACGACAATAGAGATATTCGATTACTATTATCGTTATTGGTATGATTTATACGATATGTCCCTGTATAATACTGTATAATACTGTATAATATATCATTCTGTGTGTATGTGCGTGTATACATGTGACATAGACTTTTTTAAATTGTTAATACTTAACAGTAGTAGTTAATCAACCAACGACTTGAATTTAAAATCTTTTTTTCAACTTTTTTTTTGTTTCTAAGTAAATTCAAATCCTTAATTGTTTTTAATATTTTTTTGTAAAAAGTTGGATACAGCAGAGTCGTTAAAATAGTGGTAAAAATAGAAAAAATAATTTATGGCGAATATCGAATACGATTTCGTGTGAACACGCTTTAAGTTTTTGTAATATTATATCATCGAAATTAGTATTATTATTTTTAGATTAGAAAATGCGATTAAAATGCAATTTTTGTTGTTGCATTTTTTATTTTAATTTCTTGCTTTGAAACGTTTTTTTCCATTTACTACGTCGATAATAAGAAATCTATCTTATCTATAGTTTACTGTTTTATCAACGATCATTTTTACCGACTAGAATGAAAGACTGTTACATTTTTCAAACTAAAAGATCCTAAAAAATTTACACACATAAAAATGTCTATATTCGAGAGAAAAAGATGTTAATTTTTCTTTAAAAATCGTAGAATACAAAAATAAATAAATAGCTTTTTCTTACAGCCACATTATTTAAAATATTTCTCATTGATCATAGCATTAGTATAAATAATTAATTTTTGGAAATATTAATATACATAAATATAAATATATATCATCGTCATAAAATCGTTTTAAAAAGTCATATAAAGTATGGTGATGATTTTCCTTTTTCATACCAAATTCAAACGATACCCATATTTCGAATATCAACCTGATTTTTACATAAATAATATTAAATGCATTTAGATATACCCTTTCAATTATGCTTATACGATTCAACATTTTCTTTTATGTACTTAAAAAATTGTTAAAAAATATTTTAATAAAAAGAATATGTCGGATAGAATGCAATGTTGAAATCAAAGCTTATTATCATACCGTATCAATCTTAATTACAATATTCAGTTATATTATTACTCCAATTCCAAATAATATTTCATTATCGTCACTTATATTATTTAAAACATATTTATTAATTATTTGATTACCTTTTAATTCGAACAATTTCGATGCAAACACAATCGGTCGTTTGAAACTCCAACACACAATGTTCCAACGGTTTTTAAATCACATATGTGCAAGTAATATTGGTTCTTTTAAAAAAAATCGACCAATCAGAAGAGCAGTATGAAAACTGCTTATTAATTGGCAATCGCTGATTAGTCAATTAACTGCCTCGCTTTCTAACGAATCATTTTATTTCATTCGATCAAGAACTGTCTTTTCCCGCTGAACCAAGTAAGTATTTTGAATTTAATTTTTATCGATTATATTATCGTATGAATTTTTTTTACGTTGACATCGTTTAAAAATTATTGATGTTAGAATTATATGAAATTTGATGTTTAAATTCAAAATTTGGTTAATGTGCATTACGTCGTTTGATTAACGTATAATTGATTAACGTAATATCAAGAACGTCCATTTTGTTTCTCTTTTGCTTTTCAATGTCATATACATTTTTAATATATATATTACTTTCGAGTAAGGTTATTTTGTGTTTGTTCACGTATTTAAATCATCATGTTTAAACTATGTTCAGGACGTTCCTCATCTGAAGTTTCTGGTTCAGTATTCAATTTACTGAAGTCACGTTTGTTGGGACGTTTATCGGAAAATTTGAAACCTTTGCCTCTTCGTTTTTCAAGTAAGTTGGAAAGTTTAAAGTTTTCTCTTCTTTCTGCTTCCCAATGCATTCTTTTACGCATCATTAATAAACATCCTGTGAGACATATAAAAATATTGTTACGGTTTAAATTATTGCAACATTTAAGAGACAACAGTATTTGTGTTAGGTTTCTCAAGGAAATAAAAAAAATGGTCTTTTTTATAATTGTGCGCTGAAATCAATTTGTATTTTTTAATAGTGTGTAAAGATAATAATAATAATAAATATAGATAATATAAAATAACAGTATACAATAAAATAAAGGAAGCACAAAAGAAACTAATTAAATTATACATAAACTATATCAAGTAACATGCCAATATAGTACATCAAATAAAATATCAATTACTATGCGATTAACAAAATACATATTTTTTATGAATATTATCAATCATTTAAGTAATACTCTTAGATTATTATTGGAATATATTAATAATAAACAAGATGTCTGTTGTTTTTTTTTTGCCAAATGTTTGGCCAGTAGAACCTCGGACACAGTAAGATCAAAAGAAATGTTTGATATTACTGTGATTATTTTTATATAAATAAATCAGGGATGGAAACATTGGCAGGATTTAGTTTTTGCGGCAACAAACTTTCGAGTTCTTAATGCCAATTAATAATAATAATAATAATAATAATAACAATATTATATAAAATATCACAAGAAGAACTTGACCATTTCTCTAAAATCTAATTAAAACGAATAGAAGGAAGAACGTGTTAAGTAAATATTATAAAATAAGTTATAATAAATTATAATAATTACAGTACATGCAAACCAAATTCCACTAATCGGTCAGACATGCTTATACATATAGTTGCACCGATATAAATTATTTGGAAAAAAAAAGAAATAAATTACTCATTCAACCAATTTTTCAAATTCAACATTAGCCTCTTCGTAATGATGGAATCTACCTCTTTTTTGACACCTCGCTATAACAGCAGCGGTAGCCACACAAACTGTGATAAGAATAACAGTAGTTGTAACAAGAGATAATATTAAAGTTGCCATAGTAGTTTTTGAATTAGACAATTCTTCAGAATTTGTATCAGTTAAAGGTGCGGTTAGATGATGAGTCGATGAATGTGTAGAATTTTCTGTTTTAACACTGGCTGTTGATTCTGTGATATAAAATCATAAAGTAAATTAGATTAATTTATTGTTTTCTTTTATATTCAATCAAAATGTACTTACTTTGTAAAAACTTATATATCTTGAATGTGTCTAAATCTACAATGTAAATTTCTGATCCATCATTGCTTACAGCTATGTCATGTGGTCTTAGAAATCTTTGCGTAGGTGCAAACTGTGATAATATATTCCCTGTATTGATGTCTACAATAGAACCATGTATATGCTCATTCAGATAAACTGGATCAGGTCCATTGATCAAGTAAAGTTTTTCTTGTGCGTATGCAGCACTGTAGATTTTTGTACCAATATTGGAATGCTTGTACTGTTTATGGAATGTGCCATTACTAGCAAAAAAACAAGAAACTCTACCATTTTCTCTATCGACAACAAAAATGTAATCAAGGTTATGTGCTAGAGCTAATGCATGTGGTAAAAAGAATGCACTAGGCGGTGGTGGTTGTAGATAATTCATACCTACAAAAAATAAATATAAATTAGTTATATTACAAGATTAAAGGATAAAATAATTTTCTAATTTATTTTATTCTAGTAGTTAAAAATATTTACCTCCCCAATGACGACCCCATTGTAAGATTTGTTCACCTTTCTTGTTAAACTTAATAATTCTAGAATTACAATAACCATCGCTGACAAAGAAATCTCCATTTAATTGTACAGCAACTGCTGTTGGTTTACAAAATCTTGTTTTATCGTTACCAGGTTCAAAAGCTTCTCCAAGAATTAGAGATGGTTTTATAATACTGTGTTTAAATAAGGCAGCTCGATCATGCATATCAATTTGTACAAATTCTGTATTGTATTGTTCTCTTTTTAATTCATTCCAGCATGCCTTTATATCGTTAGCATCAAATTTCAATACTTGATGTAAGGCAACATCTGTAATCCAGTAATTTCCTTCGAAGTCTATTGTCAATCCATGAGGTAAATAAAACATATTTTTACCCCATTGCAATAATTTTTTCCCACTTTTTATCCATAAGTAAGATAGTGTTTTGTCTTATCGGACCTTTATTAGGATCAAATTTATTTTCATTATCAAATGTATCTTGGTCCCAACTTCTATTTCCTCTATGGAACAATACTATGTTTCCATTAGGATGCAACGACACTGATGATATTTGTCTTAAATTCAAATCGGATCCCCATTGAGAATCCCATTCTATATCTATGAGAAAAATTAGATATACATTTGTAAATAATATAAACAATATTTGAATAAATATAAAAGAATTCTTACTTGGATCTAATACTTCTGAAGATTGTGTAGATATTTCGCTATCGATTGTATTAACATTTAGTAACTGCATATTACGATTGGAAGGAAGTGTTGGATTCCATTGAGGTGCTAAAGGTCCTACCTTTCTATCTGCATTGTCTGAATACTCAGAATACTCATTAATATCAAATTTTGTATCAGGTAAGTGAATTGATTTTTCCTGCATAATAATAAATTTTAATTAATCTACTTCCATATGTTAATATGTATCATACTTAAATATATTATGTTTAGAAATGAAGGACCATATTTACCTGATCATTTGACAAATCTTGGGACAACGTTCCAGTAAAAGCAGAGATGATAAATAAAATATTAAAATAGCATAGAATGTCATGTCGAATGAGCATCATTCTTAAACAAAATTGTCATCAGCTTTGGACGCAAAGTTAATTCGCTCGCTTTAAATCTCATTTAGTACATCGCTCGTTAATCGCACTGTGTTAATTAGAATATTCTAAGAAACTGTTAAAATGATTCTATGCAAAGTATTATAAAGTGACATATCAAGTTTCTACTCTGATACTTGAAATAACGTTTGATCTAAGAAGATTCCTAGGATTTTAATTAGACTAGATTATTCAACATTGTTATTTACTTGTAACTGCATAGATTATTACTGACACATGAGTTTAAAGTCATTATATTTATTTAATATTTTGTCGAATATTCGTCTGCACATATGTCGACGTGTCAAGAATAAAATCACACATTCCTTATTGAGTAGCGTTACTGTAGACGCGCCATATGTTTCGATGCTGTTTTACCGATCAGATGTTTTATCCATGATCTGAGACTTTGATCAGGAGATGGCGACTCAAGTATTTCCGAGAACTTTTAACAAACGAAAGAATAAATTTTTATTGTGCAAAATGTTTATGAGTTCAAAGATAACGTTTTTCTAAACAAAAAAACTTTACGTATTAGTCTATATTATTACATTAAATTATAATTAAATGTTTAGTATAAAATTTAAAAAATGAAATAAAAATTAATATTTATTTATATAGAAGATAATTTGTTTATAGAAAAAATTGGAGAAAAATAACAATTGTATTGTTGAAATATAATTATCAAAATATTTAATTTTAGCCTAAGTGTGTTCAATAATATTTTAATTAACAGACGTACTGATTTAATTAATTTTTTAATTATTTTTTATTTTTATGGGAATAAATTACAACTAAAGTAATATATTTGAAAAAATGCTTAATACTGTTGCAATTATTTTTTCTATACAAAAATTATTTTCCTATATTTGAGCCGCTTATTTTGAAAGTGGCCTAACTCCATCTTCCAAAAAAATCGAGTTAGCTACAGTAATAGTTACATTTTTACATGATCTTTTCATTCTGAAGCAATTTGTTACAAATATATTTAAAATTACGAAGATATTGTAACTAGAAAATTTGTCAATCAACAGAATGATGAAAAAGTTTATTTTGAAAATGGCCTAATTCCATTTATCAAGTATTATTTTCCAGTAGACCAAAAAAATTTGACAATATTATATTGACACCACTGTATGAAAATATCAGACAAAATACAACAGAAAAATTGAAGAACACAATAGACCTACTACGATTTATACGATATAATAATTTGATATTCTTTTTATGGATAGATGAGTTAACTATACAATAGCGCTTCATACAGCAATTAAGAAGATTAAGGAAAAAAATAATCTTTAAATTTAAATTCACATTAATATCAATATCAATTGGTGAAGCAGGTTACTTTCCACAAAAAAATATGTACTAACATTTAATTATACGTAATAAAAAAAATAATACATATTCTGTTAGATTGGTTCACAAGTACGTTCTATTCTTTCTAATTAAAAGTTCAAAAATACAGTTCAAACCGTACGGATTTATTAGATAATCAAATACATCATATTAAATACAATATTATGAATTAAAGTTACATTTGTCTTCATAGCTCAGATAGTAGAACACTCGCTCGGGAAACGAAAGGTACTGGGTTCGAATCCCAGTCTAGACAACAGAAGCCCGAATTGTCCAATAGTTTTATCTCATACTGCGAATTATAATGATAAGGAAGATCCATAACTACATCCTCTTTGTATAATTATCTTTGAAAAATTCACACACTTGCAAATGTACCATGCGAGTGAGCGTATTCAGTGATTTAAGGAAGTTGTTTTTGACAATATATCTTTTGTTTTTGGTTTGGTTTTTAACATTGTCAATATACATACATAAGCTATAAACGACCTTACAACAGCCTAATCAATAGAGTATTTAACATATAATTTTTGGTAGTCTTCTTTGCTTGAAGCGTCTCTCCAAAACACATTAATACATTTATAGTAACTAAACGTTATTATTTTAATCTCTACATATTGCAGTCTGTTATGAGATCAACAGGGTAAGTAATGGAAAACTAAAACATAAAAAAAACCATTACGTTTTGGGCAAGCCTTTAGGGCAAAGAAGAGGTAAAGAAGGATAAGGGAAAGGATTGGAAGGTGATGGGAGAATATATACAATATTTACAATATTTACAACTATATCTAAAGAACATAGTGTCTAAGGCACCTACTGTACAAATTATTATATATAATACTGTTATAATTAATACTAATCTAGTTAATGGTGTTCAGTCTTATTGTCAAATATGATATTTAGTCCGTTGCTGCTGCTCTTCTTGCAGCTGCGACCGATGTTGTCTTTTCTCTCTTGCTTTACGTCTGATTTCGTCGATGTGTTTGGCATCATTCTGAAGCCACCAGTAGTTCTTAGATAGTCTATCCAGACTTTGATGGTCTTTAAGTAATAAGGCTTTCGAGTAGACCCATTTATCGTTAGGTATGTTATCAATATCAGTCACAATATATCTTGGCTGGTGTAAGGCGGTTTGAGCTTTTTCCTTGAATAGCCGACGGTAGTAGCACCAGCGCTGTCCTGCTGGCGCGGGAGGCCCCTCTGCGGTGTTGCTAACGGTAGGTGAGCGTGCTCTCGTGTTCTCGTGGTCGAGGGCTAGGGCGGGTCGTGTAAGAGCTGAGGGCCGGCTTGCTACGCTGCTCCGTGAGGTGGGTCGCCAGACCTGAGGGCCTACTAGTTCCGCTGGGCAGGGACCGTGATGATGAGCTGAGAGATAATAGGTGAGCAGTCAATTGCCTCGAGGAGGGCTGGATTGACGCGACGTCGTCGACGGCTGTTCAACAGCAGGTTCGTCGTGTGGTTGGGGAATTTGTCGGTGCATATCCATCATGTGGTTACAAGTAATAATTTTGATTTGCGTCAGGAGACTGTCCGTGGTTTCAGCGAGGGTTTTGAGCGTCGAGTTGATTTTTACGAGCTCCGTAGCCATTTGGTCCCGCTGAGGGTCGTTAGGGTTGCGGGAAATCTCGATGATATCGTCGGCCGTGTAGGTGAGCTTGTCGAGGTTAGCGGACTGCAGGGGTCGCAGTATCCTGGAGACGTTCAATGGAAGGAGGTTCAGCCAACGGATCGGGATAGCGTCATCGCCGACGATGTCGCCGGTTAGGTTGCACATACGATAGAGGAGATTTGAGGGCCAGCGGTCACCCATGGTGAGGCCTGAGAACAGCTTGTGCAGACGTTGCGCTGCGGTGTCGTCGAAGCGGAAGAGAACCTGCGCCTTAAGGTGCTCGTACCTGCCTGCCGGGAGCACGTTGATAAGCACATTGAGCAGTTCCTGGAGTGGATCACTGTCCAGACCAGCGACCGCCGAGTGTAGCGCTGGATATCTGAGTGCACGTCGAAGCAGATAAAGATCGATTCCAGCTGAAGAAACCACGCTTCTGGACATTGTCGCAGAAACGGCGGCGTGCGGAAGGCCACGTGACGTCCGACGTCGACAGTAGTACTTGCTATTGCGTCCTCGTGGAGAGGAGCAGTGGAGTCGGTGTTTAGGTCAGCAGCCGGTACAGGACTCCGGCGTTCAGCGCCTTCCTGGATAGGCGAGTCCCTCATGGCAGGCGCGCTCAGCATGTTGTTGGTATTGTGCTAAGTGGTTTTAGTGGATATGATGGGCATCTTTGTTGAGGTCGAAAAGGTACCGGACAAAAGATGACTATGCTCGCGATAAAAGTTCTCGAAGGCAGCGTCGGAGAGCACGTGGTGGCTGCCGAAGCTCGAAGATGGTCCCAAATCACGTCAGGGTCACCAATTTGGGATTTCGAGATATCGAACCGATAGCGTTAAAGCGAGTTTCCTTGACTGGAAATCGTTCCGTAAGTAAGGAGAATAAATAATAGGGAAAGCCGGGTTGAGATAAATGAAATCACCACATTATTATTTGTGATCTCGAGGGACGAGCTTTTATTCAGAGACGATGAGTACAAAAGACGTTGATGTGATGTATAATAGCGAGATGATGCCAAGTGCGGACAGGATGATGCTGAACTTGTGCCGGATGAAGACGATCTGACGATCCGAGCGTCTTGATGTAGACGAGAGAGAGGTGATCGCAGCGATCATCCACGTGGCCCAATAAGTCGATGTCACGTCAGGAATGCTTCTTGCGAGGCTGTGTCCTGTGGCGTGTGCTGAAGCTAGCGTTGCCGATCGAGAGGTGTCAGCACTGACCTGGTGCGAGCCACCATATATCTATAATTCGCGGTCGTTGATAAAATAGTTGAATAATTTGGTTCAAAAGTTGTTTTTAGATAG